>NC_092269.1:19097937-19162315 GCF_036320965.1 Panulirus ornatus
ATGGCCAGAGAGTATCAATGGATTACGTGTTAATTGATAGGCGCATGAAAGAGAGACTTTTGGATGTTAATATGCTAAGAGGGGCAACTGGAGGGATGCCTGACCATTATCTTATCGAGGCGAAGGTGAGGATTTGTAAAGGTTTTCAGAAAAGAAGAGAAAATGTTAGGGTGAAGAGAGTGGTGAGAGTAAGTGGGAACTTGTGTCAGGAAGTACCAGATGATTGAGTTCAAAATGGAAAATGGTGAGAGCAAATGAAGTAAGGGGAGTGGAGGAGGAATGGAATGTATTTTAGGGAAGCAGTGATGGCTTGCGCAAACGATGCTTGAGGCATGAGAAAGATGGGAGGTGGGCAGATTAGAAAGGGTAGTGAGTGGTGGGATGAAGAAGTAAGATTGTTAGTGAAAGAGAAGAGAGAGGCATTTGGACGATTTTTGCAGGGAAATAATGTAAATGAGTGGGAGATGTATAAAAGAAAGAGGCAGGAGGTCAAGAGAAAGGTGTAAGAGGGGAAAAAGAAGGCAAATGAGAGTTGGGATGAGAGAGTATCGTTAAATTTTTTTGAGAATAAAAAGATGTTTTGGAAGGAGGTAAATGAAGTGCGTAAGACAAGAGAACAAATGGGAACATCGGTAAAGGTGACTAATGGGGAGGTAATAACAAGTGATGGTGAAGTGAGAAGGATATGGAGTGAGTATTTTTAAGGTTTCTTGAATGTGTTTGATGATAGAATGGCAGATATAGACTGTTTTGGTCGAGGTGGTGTGCGATGTGAGAGGGTCAGGGAGAATGATTTGTTAAAAAGAGAAGTGGTAGTGAAAGCTTTACTACGGAAGATGAAAGCCGGGAAGGCAGCGGGTTTGGATGGTATTGCAGTGGAATTTATCAAAAAAAGGGGGTGACTGTATTGTTCACTGTTTGGTGAGGATATTCGATGTGTGTATGACTCATGGTGAAGTGCCTGAAGATCGGTGGAATGCATGCAGTGTGTCATTGTACAAAGGTAAAGGGGATAAAGGTGAGTGTTCAAATTACAGAGGCATACGTTTGTTTGAGTTTTCCTGGGAAATTATATGGGAGGGTATTGATTGAGAGGACGAAGGCATGTACAGAGCATCAGATTGGGGAAGAGATTGTGGTGTCAGAAGTGGTAGAGGATGTGTGGATCAGGTGTTTGCTTTGAAAGATGTATGTGAGAAATACTAAGGAGAGATGGATTTCTGTGTAGCATTTATGAATCTGGAGAAGGCATATGATAGAGTTGATAGAGATGCTCTGAGGAAGGTATTAAGCGTAGATGGTGTGGGAGTTTTATATCATTGCTGCTCTGAAGACTGGCTGTTTGAGTGTTTGTTTCAGAGCCTGACTCACTGCGTGACGGTTCTTGCAGTGCCGTACGATGCAGCATTTTGATTGTTGGGCCAGTCATTAAGGCGTGAATGGTGATATAGAGGTTAGATATGCATAACATGATTTCTTATTGACTTGATGTATATTGGATTATGAGTCAGCATGATGCATGGCTACCTTGTGGACGGTGTACGGTGGGGTGGTGTCGTCTGTGAGGAGGATGACGGAACAGCCAGGTTGTGGCGCAGCCCCCAGCACGGCCCTCACCGCCCCAGCCAACATATGACTTTCATCTGAAAATTACCAAACACACTTGTTCATAATACCAAACTTGATCAGAAGCAGACAAACGATGGTATTATTACATTCATCAAAGGTAAGTTTACTGCAGAGTGGGATACTAGCATATGTAACATTTTGTTGTAATTTAGAAAATTGCTCACATAACTGTGAAAAAAAAATCATATGATATGACATGGCAGACTAATTATGTCATGAGAGGATGTTGTCACATGAAACAGAATTAGTATAAGACAGTATATGTCATCATGTCAGCTCGAATGACACTCAATAATTCTGAACACACGAGTGATTCCTGATCCTCGGTAGTGGACTGTCCATCAAGATTGTCCCAGAAATCCAGCGAAACAATGAACAACAGATAGACGGATTGATCGTTTCTTCCAATGGTACACTGTTATTATGATGGAGGGTCTCCCCAAGAGCCCTATTGATGAACTAATAGCACGAAAAATATTGCATACTCCTAATGCCCCAGTAGTACACTGATCCTCAGGAAAACAGTTGGTCCCCAAACACCAGTGATATACTCCCCCTCAAGAAGAAATATTGTTCCATAGCACCAAAGGCATACTGATTCCCTCAAAAAATATCGACCCAAATACCAGAAGTATAGTAAACCCAAGGAAGAAAGATAGTCTTACCAGTCGTATAATGACCAGTGGTACGCTAGGCCCCCAGGGAAGGATCGTCTCACAATTGTGAAGTGTTTACTGACCCAGGAAAGAGTCCCAGACACCACTGGTATATTGATCCCAAGCGAGACAGATCGTCCTAGTGCACCAGTGGTATACTAACCCCAAGGAAGATAGAATCCTTCAGACCAGTGGTATACCGACCCCCAGGAAGATAGAATCATTCAGCACCAGTGGTATACCGACCCCCAGGAAGATAGAATCCTTCAGCACCAGTGGTATACCGACCCCCAGGAAGATAGAATCCTTCAGCACCAGTGGTATACCGACCACCAGGAAGATAGAATCCTTCAGCACCAGTGGTATACCGACCCCCAGAAAGATAGAATCCTTCAGCACCAGTGGTATACCGACCCCCAGGAAGATAGAATCATTCAGCACCAGTGGTATACCGACCCCCAGGAAGATAGAATCCTTCAGCACCAGTGGTATACCGACCCCCAGGAAGATAGAATCCTTCAGCACCAGTGGTATACCGACCCCCAGGAAGATAGAATCCTTCAGCACCAGTGGTATACCGACCCCCAGGAAGATAGAATCCTTCAGCACCAGTGGTATACCGACCCCCAGGAAGATAGAATCATTCAGCACCAGTGGTATACCGACCCCAAGGAAGATAGAATCATTCAGCACCAGTGGTATACCGACCCCCAGGAAGATAGAATCCTTCAGCACCAGTGGTATACCGACCCCCAGGAAGATAGAATCCTTCAGCACCAGTGGTATACCGACCCCCAGGAAGATAGAATCCTTCAGCACCAGTGGTATACCGACCCCCAGGAAGATAGAATCCTTCAGCACCAGTGGTATACCGACCCCCAGGAAGATAGAATCCTTCAGCACCAGTGGTATACCGACCCCCAGGAAGATAGAATCCTTCAGCACCAGTGGTATACCGACCCCCAGGAAGATAGAATCCTTCAGCACCAGTGGTATACCGACCCCCAGGAAGATAGAATCCTTCAGCACCAGTGGTATACCGACCCCCAGGAAGATAGAATCCTTCAGCACCAGTGGTATACCGACCCCCAGGAAGATAGAATCCTTCAGCACCAGTGGTATACCGACCCCCAGGAAGATAGAATCATTCAGCACCAGTGGTATACCGATCCTCAGGAAGATAGAATCCTTCAGCACCAGTGGTATACCGACCCCCAGGAAGATAGAATCATTCAGCACCAGTGGTATACCGACCCCCAGGAAGATAGAATCATTCAGCACCAGTGGTATACCGACCCCCAGGAAGATAGAATCCTTCAGCACCAGTGGTATACCGACCCCCAGGAAGATAGAATCCTTCAGCACCAGTGGTATACCGACCCCCAGGAAGATAGAATCATTCAGCACCAGTGGTATACCGACCCCCAGGAAGATAGAATCCTTCAGTACCAGTGGTATACCGACCCCCAGGAAGATAGAATCATTCAGCACCAGTGGTATACCGACCCCCAGGAAGATAGAATCCTTCAGCACCAGTGGTATACCGTCCCCCAGGAAGATAGAATCATTCAGCACCAGTGGTATACCGACCCCCAGGAAGATAGAATCCTTCAGTACCAGTGGTATACCGTCCCCCAGGAAGATAGAATCATTCAGTACCAGTGGTATACCGACCCCCAGGAAGATAGAATCATTCAGTACCAGTGGTATACCGACCCCCAGGAAGATAGAATCCTTCAGCACCAGTGGTATACCGTCCCCCAGGAAGATAGAATCATTCAGCACCAGTGGTATACCGTCCCCCAGGAAGATAGAATCCTTCAGCACCAGTGGTATACCGACCCCCAGGAAGATAGAATCATTCAGCACCAGTGGTATACCGACCCCCAGGAAGATAGAATCCTTCAGCACCAGTGGTATACCGTCCCCCAGGAAGATAGAATCATTCAGCACCAGTGGTATACCGTCCCCCAGGAAGATAGAATCCTTCAGCACCAGTGGTATACCGACCCCCAGGAAGATAGAATCCTTCAGTACCAGTGGTATACCGATCCTCAGGAAGAAATGTTGTCTTTGAGCACCAGTTGTATTCTGATGCCGAAGGAGAAAGATTGTCCTAAAGCACCAATGGTATACTGACCCCAGGAAGAGAGATCATTCTAGAGCACAAGTGGTTTACTTACCCCCAGGAAGAAAGATTGTATCTGAACGCCATTGGCATACTGATCCCCAGTGAGGAAAATCGCCCAGGAGCACCAGTGGTATACTGACCCCCGTGAAGGAACATCGTATTAAAGCACCAGTGGAATGCTGACCTTCAAGAAAGAAAGATTGTCCTACAGCACAATTGGTATACTGACCCTCTAAAGAATATTGCCTTAAAGCACCAGTGGTATACTGACCCCAGAAAAGAGATTGTCCTAGAGAATCAGTTGAATACTAACACCTGAGAAGAAGATCGTCTTACAGCTTCAATGGTATACTGACCCCCTGGAAGAAATATCGTCAAAGAGCAGGTGTTATACTGACCTCCAGGAATATTGTCCAAGAGCACCAGTATTTTACTTATCATAGGAAGAAAAATTGTCCAAGAGAACCAGTGGTATACTGACCACAGGTAGAAAGATCGTCCTAGAGCACAAGTGGTATACTGACCCCAGGATGAAAGATCATCTTAGAGCTCCAGTAGTATACTGATCTCCAGTAAGATTGTCCAAAATCACCAGTGGTATCCTGACTCCCAGGAAAATAATATTGTCCTAGAGCACCAGTGGTATACTGACTTCCAGAAAAATAGATTGTCCTAGAGCACCACTGGTATACTAACCCCTGTGTAGAAAGATCGTCCTAGAGCAAAAGTGGTATACTGACCCCAGGAACAAAGATTGTGTTGGACCACCAGTGGTATACTGACCCCCAAGAAGTAAGATGGTCCTAAAGTGCCAGTGGTATGCTGACCCCGGGAAGAAAGGTAGCCTTAAAGCAGCAGTGGTATACTGACCCCAAGGAAGACAGATCGTCCTAGAGCACCAGTGGTATACTGACTCAAAGAAAAAGGCATTGTTGTAGAGCACCAGTGGTATACTGACTTCCAGGAAAATAGATGTCCTAAAGCACAACTGGTGTATACTGACCCCATGTAGAAAGATCGTCCTACAGCACCAGTGGTATACTGACCACCAGGAGAAAAGAACGTCCTAGAGCACCAGTGGCATACTGACCACCAGGAAGTAAGAGTCCTAGAGCACACTGATATACTTACCAGAGAAAGAAAGATCGTCCTACAACAACAGTGGTCCACTAACCATTGTTGCTCTAGAACGATCTTTCTTCCTGGTGTCAGTATACCACTGGTGCTCTAGGACGATCTTTCTTCCTGGTGTCAGTATACCACTGGTGCTCTAGGACGATCTTTCTTCCTGGTGTCAGTATACCACTGGTGCTCTAGGACGATCTTTCTTCCTGGGGTCAATATACCACTGGTGCCCTAGGACGATCTTTCTTCTAGGGAAATAATGCAAATGACTGGAAGATGTATGCAAGAAAGAGGCAGGAGGTCAAGAGAAGGTTGCAAGAGGTGAAAAAGAGGGCAAATGAGAGTTAAGGTGAGAGAGTATCATTAAATATCAGGGAGAATAAAAAGGTGTTTTGGAAGGAGATTATTAAGTGCGTAAGACAAGGGAAAACATGGAAACGTCAGTGAAGAGGGAATTTATTAAAAAAGGGGTGACTGTATTGTTGACTGGTTGATAAGGTTATTTGATGTATGTATGACTCATGGTGAGGTGCCTGAGGACTGGCGGAATGCTTGCATAGTGGAATTGTATAAGGGCAAAGGGGATAAGAATGTGTGCTGAAATTGCAGAGGCATAAGCTTGTTAAGTATTCCTAGGAAATTATATTGGAGGGTATTGACTGAGAGGGTGAAGGCATGTACAGAGCATCAGATTGGAGAAGAACAGTGTAGTTTCAGAAGTGGTACAGGATGTGTGGTTCAGGTGTTTGCTTTGAAAAATTTATGTGAAAATTACTTAGAAAAGCAAATTGATGTGTATGTAGCATTTATGGATCTGGAGAAGGTATATGACAGAGTTGATAGAGATGCTCTGTGGAAGGTATTAAGAATATATGGTGTGGGAGACAAGTTGTTAGAAGCAGTAAAAGGTTTTTATCGAGAATGTAAGGCATGTGCACGAGTAGGAAGACAGGAAAGTGATTGGTTCTCAGTCAATGTTGGTCTGCGTCATGGGTGCGTGATGTCTCCATGGTCGTTTAATTTGTTTATGGATGGGGTTGTTAGGGAGGTGAATGCAAGAGTTTTAGAGGGGCAAGTATGCAGTCTGTTGTGGATGAGAGAGCTTGGGAAGTGAGTCAGTGTTTGTTCGGTGATGATAAGCGCTGGTGGCTGATTCGGGTGAGAAACCGCAGAAGATGGTGACTGAGTTTGGTAAAAACTGTAAAAGAAGAAAGCTGGAGTAAATGTGAATAAGAACAATATTATCAGAGACAAAAGTGTTGAGGGACAAGTCAATTGGGAGGTAAGTTTGAATGGAGAATAAATGGAGGAAGTGAAGTGTTTTAGATATTTGAGATTGGATTTGGCACCGGATGCAACCATGGAAGCGAGATTAATCATAGGGTGGGGGGGATGGGGGGGACAGGACGAAAGTTCAATCCATTAACAGCACGTCGACCCGGTATATCACATCGTTCCAATTCACTCTATTCCTAACACGCTTTTCACCCTCCTGTATGTTCAGGCCCCGATCGCTCAAAATATTTTTCACTCCATCTTTCCACCTCCAATTTGGTCTCCCACTTTTCGTTCCCTCCGTCTCTTAACACATATATCCTCTTTACCATTCCTTCCTCACTCATTCTCTCCATGTTACCACACCATTTCAAAACACCCTCTTCTGCTCTCTCAACCACACTCTTTTTATTCCCACACATCTTTCTTACCCTTTCATTACTTACTCGATCAAGCCACCTCACACCACATATTGTCCTCAAACATCTCATTTCCAACACATTCACCTACCTCCGCACACCTCTATCTATAGCCTACGCCTTGCAACCATATAACATTACTGGAACCACTATTCCTTCAAACATACCCATTTTTGCTTTCCGACATAATGTTCTCAACTTCCATATATTTTCAACGCTCCCAGAACTTTCGCCCCTTCCCCAACCTGGGACTCACTTACGCTTCCATGGTTCCATCCATTGCCAAATACACTCCCAGATATCTAAAACACTTCACTTCCTCAACCTTTTCTCCATTCAAACTTACCTGCCAAATGACTTGTACCTCTACCCTACTGTACCTAATAACCTTGCTCTTATTCATATTCACTCTCAACTTTCCTCTTTCACACACTTTACCAAACTCAGTCACCAGCTCCTACAGTTTCTCATCCGAATCAACCACCAGCGCTGTATTATCAGCGAACAACAACTGACTCACTTTCCAAGCTCTCTCGTGCACAACACACTGCATACTTGCCCCTCTCTCCAAATCTCTTGCATTCACCTCCCTAAAAACCCTATCCATGAACAAATTTAACAACCATGGAGACATCACGCACCCCTGCCGCAAACCTACATTCACTGAGAACCAATCACTTTCCTCTCTTCCTACTCGTACACATGCCTTACATCCTCGATAAAAACTTTTCACCGCTTCTAACAACCTGCCTCCCACATCATATATTCTTCATATATACCACAGAGCATCTCTATCAGCTCTGTCATATGCCTTCTCCACATCCATAAATGGAACATACAAATCCATTGGGAGGTAAGTTTGAATGGAGAAAAACTGGAGGAAGTAAAGTGTTTTAGATATCTGGCAGCGGATGGAACCATGGAAGCGAAAGTGGATCATAGGGTGGGGGAGGGGGCGAAAATTCTGGGAGCCTTGAAGAATGTGTGGAAGTCGAGAACATTATCTCGGAAAGCAAAAATGTGTATGTTTGAAGGAATAGTGGTTCCAACAATGTTGTATGGTTGCGAGGCGTGGGCTATGGATAGAGTTGTGCGCAGGAGGATGGATGTGCGGGAAATGAGATGTTTGAGGACAATGTGTGGTGTGAGGTGGTTTGATCGAGTAAGTAACGTAAGGGTAAGAGAGATGTGTGGAAATAAAAAGAGCGTGGTTGAAAGAGCAGAAGAGGGTGTTTTGAAATGGTTTGGGCACATGCAGAGAATGAGTGAGGAAAGATTGACCAAGAGGATATATGTGTCGGAGGTGGAGGGAACGAGGAGAAGAGGGAGACCAAATTGGAGGTGGAAAGATGGAGTGAAAAAGATTTTGTGAGATCGGGGCCTGAACATGCAGGAGGGTGAAAGGAGGGCAAGGAATACAGTGAATTGGAGCGATGTGGTATACCGGGGTTGACCTGCTGTCAGTGGATTGAATCAAGGCATGTGAAGCGTCTGGGGTAAACCATGGAAAGCTGTGTAGGTATGTATATTTGCGTGTGTGGACGTATGTATATACATGTGTATGGGGGTGGGTTGGGCCATTTCTTTCGTCTGTTTCCTTGCGCAACCTCACATTCGCGGGAGACAGCGACAAAGCAAAAAAAAAAAAAATATATATATATATATATATATATATATATATATATATATATATATATATATATATATATATATATATCGGGAGTGGGGGGCCAGAAAGCCTAACCTCCTTGTATTTTAATTTTCTAAAACGGGAAACAGAAGGAGTCACGCGGGGAGTGCTCATCCTCCTCGAGCGCTCAGATCAGGGCGTCTGAATGTGTGTGGATGTAACCAAGATGTGAAAAGAGGAGAGATAGGTAGTATGTTTGAGGAAAGGAACCTGGATGTTTTGGCCATGAGTGAAACGAAGCTCAAGGGTAAAGGGGAATAGTGGTTTGGGAATGTCTTGGGAGTAAAGTCAGGGGTTAGTAAGAGGACAAGAGCAAGGGAAGGAGTAGCACTACTCCTGAAACAGAAGTTGTGTTAGTATGTGATAGAATGTAAGAAAGTAAGTTCTAGATTAATATGGGTAAACTGAAAGTTGATGGAGAGAGATTGGTGATTATTGGTGCATATACACCTGGGCATGAGAAGAAAGATCATGAGAGGCAAGTGTTTAGAGAGCAGCTGAATGAGTGTTTTAGTGGTTTTCATGCACGAGACCGGGTTATAGTGATGGGTGATTTGAAAGCAAAGGTGAGTAATGTGACAGTTGAGGGAATAATTGGTATACATGGGGTGTTCAGTGTTGTATATGGAAATGGTGAAGAGCTTGTAGATTTATGTGCTGAAAAAGGACTAGTGATTGGGAATACCTTGTTTAAAAAGCGAGATATACATAGGTATACGTATGTAAGTAGGAGAAATGGCCAGAGAGCATTATTGGATTACGTGTTAATTGACAGGGGCGCGAAAGAGAGACTTTTGGATGTTAATGTGCTGAAAGGTGCAACTGGAGGGATGTCTGATCATCATCTTGTGGAGGCGAAGATGAAGATTTGTGTGGGTTTTCAGAAAAGAAGAGAGAATGTTGGGGTGAAGAGGGTGGTGAGAGTAAGTGAGCTTGGGAAGGAGACTTGTGTGAGGAAGTACCAGGAGAAACTGAGTACAGAATGGAAAAAGGTGAGAACAAAGGAGGTAAGGGAGTGTGGGAGGAATAGGATGTATTTAGGGAAGCAGTGATGGATTGCGCAAAAGATGCTTGTGGCATAAGAAGCGTGGGAGGTGGGTTGATTAGAAAGGGTAGTGAGTGGTGGGATGAAGATGTAAGATTATTAGAGAAAGAGAAGAGAGAGGCATTTGGACGATTTTTGCAAGGAAAAAATGCAAATGAGTGGGAGATGTATAAAAGAAAGAGGCAGGAGGTAAAGAGAAAGGTGGAAGAGGTGAAAAAGAGGGCAAATGAGAGTTGGGGTGAGATAGTATCATTAAATTTTAGGGAGAATAAAAAGATGTTCTGGAGGGAGGTAAATAAAGTGCGTAAGACAAGGGAGCAAATGGGAACTTCAGTGAAGGGAGCTAATGGGGAGGTGATTACAAGTCGTGGTGATGTGAGAAGGAGATAGAGTGAGTATTTTGAAGGTTTCTTGAATGTGTTTGATGATAGAGTGGCAGATATAGGGTACTTTGGTCGAGGTGGTATGCAAAGTGAGAGGGTTAGGGAAAATGATTTGGTAAACAGAGATGAAGTAGTAAAAGCTTTGCGGAAGATGAAAGCCGGCAAGGTAGCAGGTTTGGATGGCATTACAGTGGAATTTATTGAAAAAAGGGGGTGACTGTGTTGTTGACTGGTTGGTAAGGTTATTTAATGTATGTATGATTCATGGTGAGGTGCCTGATGATTGGCGGAATGCGTGCATAGTGCCATTGTACAAAGGCAAAGGAGATAAGAGTGATTGCTCAAATTACAGAGGTATAAGTTTGTTGAGTATTCCTGGTAAATTATATGGGAGGGTATTGATTGAGGGGGTGAAGTCATGTACAGAGCATCAGATTGGGGAAGAGCAGTGTGGTTTCAGAAGTGGTAGAGCATCAGGTTGATCAGGTGTTTGCTTTGAAGAATGTATGTGAGAAATACTTAGAAAAGCAAATGGATTTGGATGTAGCATTTTTGGATCTGGAGAGGGCATATGATATAGTTGATAGAGATGCTCTGTGGAAGGTACTAAGAATATATGGTGTGGGAGGCAAGTTGTCAGAAGCAGTGAAAAGTTTTTATCGAGGATGTAAGGCATGTGTACGTGTAGGAAGAGAGGAAAGTGATTGGTTCTTAGTGAATGTAGGTTTGCGCCAGGAGTGTGTGATGTCTCCATGGTTGTTTAATTTGTTTATGGATGGGGTTGTTATGGAGGTGAATACAAGAGTTTTGGAAAGAAGGGCAAGTATGCAGTCTGTTGGGGATGATGGAGCTTGGTAAGTGAGTCAGTTGTTGTTCGCTGATGATACAACGCTGGTGGCTGATTCATGTGAGAAACTGCAGAAGCTGGTGACTGAGTTTGGTAAAGTGTGTGAAAGAAGAAAGTTAAGAGTAAATGTGAATAAGAGCAAGGTTATTAGGTACAGTAGGGTTGAGGGTCAAGTCAATTGGGAGGTAAGTTTAAATGGAGAAAAACTGGAGGAAGTAAAGTGTTTTAGATATCTGGGAGTTTATCTGGCAACGGATGGAACCATGGAAGCGGAAGTGAAACATAGGGTGGGGTAGAGGGCGAAAATCATGGGAGCCTTGAAGAATGTGTGGAAGTCGAGAACATTATCTCGGAAAGCAAAAATGGGTATGTTTGAAGGAATAGTGGTTCCAACAATGTTGTATGGTTGCGAGGCGTAGGCTTTGGATAGAATTGTGAGCAGGAGGGTGGATGTGCTGTAAATGAGATGTTTGAAGACAATATGTGGTGTGAGGTGGTTTGATCGAGTAAGTAATGTAAGGGTAAGAGAGATGTGTGGAAATAAAAAGAGCGTGGTTGAGAGAACAGAAGATGGTGTTTTTGAAATGGTTTGGGCACATGGAGAGAATGAGTGAGGAAAGATTGACCAAGAGGATATATGTGTCGGAGGTGGAGGGAACGAGAAGAAGTGGGAGACCAAATTGGAGGTGGAAAGATGGAGTGAAAAAGATTTTGAGTGATCGGGGCCTGAACTTTCAGGAGGGTGAAAGGCGAAAAAGGAATAGAGTGAATTGGATCGATGTGGTATACCGGGGTCGATGTGCTGTCAATGGAATGAATCAGGGTATGTGAAGCGTCTGGGGTAAACCATGGAAAGTTCTGTGGGGCCTGGATGTGGAAAGGGAGCTGTGGTTTCGGGCATTATTACATGACAGCTAGAGACTGAGTGTGAACGAATGGGGCTTTTGTTGTGTTTTCCTTGCGCTATCTCGCACACATGAGGGGGAGGGGAATATTATTCCATTAGTGGCGAGGTGGCGATGGGAATGAATAAAGGCAGACAGCGGGGGGCTGGAAATCCTCCCCTCTCATTTTTTGAATTTTCCAAAAGAAGGAACAGAGAAGGGGGCAAGGTGAGGATATTTCCTTAAAGGCCCAGTCCTCTGTTCTTAACGCTACCTCGCTAATGCGAGAAATGGCGAATAGTATGAAAGAAAGAAAAAGAAAGTATGAATTATGTACATGTGTATATATGTATATGTCTGTGTGTGTATCTATATGTGTACACTGAGATGTATAGGTATGTATAGGTATAGGTATGCGTGTGTGGACGTGTATGTATATACATGTGTATGGGTGTGGGTTGGGCCATTTCTTGCGTTTCCTTGCGCTATCTCGCAAACGCGGGAGACAGCGACTAAGCAAATATAAATATATATATATATATATATATATATATGTATATATATATATATATTATTATTAAAAAAGGGGGTGACTGTATTGTTGACTGGTTGGTAAGGTTATTTAATGTATGTGAGGTGCCTGAGGATTGGCGGAATGCGTGCATAGTGCCATTGTACAAAGGCAAAGGGGATAAGAGTGAGTGCTCAAATTACAGAGGTATAAGTTTGTTGAGTATTCCTGGTAAATCATATGGGAGGGTATTGATTGAGAGGGTGAAGGCATGTACAGAGCATCAGATTGGGGAAGAGCAGTGTGGTTTCAGAAGTGGTAGAGGATGTGTGGATCAGGTGTTTGCTTTGAAGAATGTATGTGAAAAATACTTAGAAAAGCAAATGGATTTGTATGTAGCATTTATGGATCTGGAGAAGGCATATGATAGAGTTGATAGAGATGCTCTGTGGAAGGTATTAAGAATATATGGTGTGGGAGGCAAGTTGTTAGAAGCAGTGAAAAGTTTTTATCGAGGATGTAAGGCATGTGTACGTGTAGGAAGAGAGGAAAGTGATTGGTTCTCAGTGAATGTAGGTTTGCGGCAGGGGTGTGTGATGTCTCCATGGTTGTTTAATTTGTTTATGGATGGGGTTGTTAGGGAGGTAAATGCAAGAGTCCCGGAAAGAGGGGCAAGTATGAAGTCTGTTGGGGATGAGAGAGCTTGGGAAGTGAGTCAGTTGTTGTTCGCTGATGATACAGCGCTGGTGGCTGATTCATGTGAGAAACTGCAGAACCTGGTGACTGAGTTTGGTAAAGTGTATGGAAGAAGAAAGTTAAGAGTAAATGTGAATAAGAGCAAGGTTATTAGGTACAGTAGGGGTGAGGGTCAAGTCAATTGGGAGGTGAGTTTGAATGGAGAAAAACTGGAGGAAGTGAAGTGTTTTAGATATCTGGGAGTGGATCTGTCAGCGGATGGAACCATGGAAGCGGAAGTGGATCATAGGGTGGGGGAGGGGGCGAAAATTTTGGGAGCCTTGAAAAATGTGTGGAAGTCGAGAACATTATCTCGGAAAGCAAAAATGGGTATGTTTGAAGGAATAGTGGTTCCAACAATGTTGTATGGTTGCGAGGCGTGGGCTATGGATAGAGATGTGCGCAGGAGGATGGATGTGCTGGAAATGAGATGTTTGAGGAAAATGTGTGGTGTGAGGTGGTTTGATCGAGTAAGTAACGTAAGGGTAAAAGAGATGTGTGGAAATAAAAAGAGCGTGGTTGAGAGAGCAGAAGAGGGTGTTTTGAAATGGTTTGGGCACATGGAGAGAATGAGTGAGGAAAGATTGACCAAGAGGATATATGTGTCAGAGGTTGAGGGAACAAGGAGAAGTGGGAGACCAAATTGGATGTGGAAAGATGGAGTGAAAAAGATTTTGAGTGATCGGGGCTTGAACATGCAGGAGGGTGAAAGGCGGGCAAGGAATAGAGTCAATTGGATCGATGTGGTATACCGGGGTCGACGTGCTGTCAATGGATTGAATCAGGGCATGTAAAGCGTCTGGGGTAAACCATGGAAAGTTCTGTGGGGCCTGGATGTGGAAAGGGAGCTGTGGTTTCGGGCATTATTGCATGACAGCTAGAGACTGAGTGTGAAGAAATGGGGCCTTTGTTGTCTTTTCCTAGCACTACCTCGCACACATGAGGGGGGAGGGGGATGTTATTCCTTGTGTGGCGAGGTGGCGATGGGAATGAATAAAGGCAGACAGTGTGAATTGTGTGCATGTGTATATATGTATGTGTCTGTGTGTGTATATATATGTGTACATTGAGATGTATGGGTATGTATATTTGCGTGTGTGGACGTGTATGTATATACATGTGTATGGGGGTGGGTTGGGCCATTTCTTTCGTCTGTTTCCTTGCACTACCTCGCAAATGCGGGAGACAGTGACAAAGCAAAATAAATAAATAAAAATATATATATATATATATATATATATATATATATATATATATATATATATATATATATATATTTTTTTTTTTTTTTTTTTTTATACTTTGTCGCTGTCTCCCGCGTTTGCGAGGTAGCGCAAGGAAACAGACGAAAGAAATGGCCCCCCCCCCATACACACGTACATACACACGTCCACACACGCAAATATACATACCTACACAGCTTTCCATGGTTTACCCCAGACGCTTCACATGCCTTGATTCAGTCCACTGACAGCACGTCAACCCCTGTATACCACATCGCTCCAATTCACTCTATTCCTTGCCCTCCTTTCACCCTCCTGCATGTTCAGGCCCCGATCACACAAAATCTTTTTCACGCCATCTTTCCACCTCCAATTTGGTCTCCCTCTTCTCCTCGTTCCCTCCACCTCAGACACATATATCCTCTTGGTCAATCTTTCCTCACTCATTCTCTCCATGTGCCCAAACCATTTCAAAACACCCTCTTCTGCTCTCTCAACCACGCTCTTTTTATTTCCACACATCTCTCTTACCCTTACGTTACTTACTCGATCAAACCACCTCACACCACACATTGTCCTCAAACATCTCATTTCCAGCACATCCATCCTCCTGCGCACAACTCTATCCATAGCCCACGCCTCGCAACCATACAACATTGTCGGAACCACTATTCCTTCAAACATACCCATTTTTGCTTTCCGAGATAATGTTCTCGACTTCCACACATTTTTCAAGGCTCCCAAAATTTTCGCCCCCTCCCCCACCCTATGATCCACTTCCGCTTCCATGGTTCCATCCGCTGACAGATCCACTCCCAGATATCTAAAACACTTCACTTCCTCCAGTTTTTCTCCATTCAAACTCACCTCCCAATTGACTTGACCCTCAACCCTACTGTACCTAATAACCTTGCTCTTATTGACATTTACTCTTAACTTTCTTCTTCCACACACTTTTCCAAACTCAGTCACCAGCTTCTGCAGTTTCTCACATGAATCAGCCACCAGCGCTGTATCATCAGCGAACAACAACTGACTCACTTCCCAAGCTCTCTCATCCCCAACAGACTTCATACTTGCCCCTCTTTCCAGGACTCTTGCATTTACCTCCCTAACAACCCCATCCATAAACAAATTAAACAACCATGGAGACATCACACACCCCTGCCGCAAACCTACATTCACTGAGAACCAATCACTTTCCTCTCTTCCTACACGTACACATGCCTTACATCCTCGATAAAAACTTTTCACTGCTTCTAACAACTTGCCTCCCACACCATATATTCTTAATACCTTCCACAGAGCATCTCTATCAACTCTATCATATGCCTTCTCCAGATCCATAAATGCTACATACAAATCCATTTGCTTTTCTAAGTATTTCTCACATACATTCTTCAAAGCAAACACCTGATCCACACATCCTCTACCACTTCTGAAACCGCACTGCTCTTCCCCAATCTGATGCTCTGTACATGCCTTCACCCTCTCAATCAATACCCTCCCATATAATTTACCAGGAATACTCAACAAACTTATACCTCTGTAATTTGAGCACTCACTCTTATCCCCTTTGCCTTTGTACAATGGCACTATGCACGCATTCCGCCAATCCTCAGGCACCTCACCATGAGTCATACATACATTAAATAACCTTACCAACCAGTCAACAATACAGTCACCCCCCTTTTTAATAAATTCCACTGCAATACCATCCAAACCTGCTGCCTTCCCGGCTTTCATCTTCCGCAAAGCTTTCACTACCTCTTCTCTGTTTACCAAATCATTTTCCCTAACCCTCTCACTTTGCACACCACCTCGACCAAAACACCCTATATCTGCCACTCTGTCATCAGACACATTCAACAAACCTTCAAAATACTCATTCCATCTCCTTCTCACATCACCACTACTTGTTATCACCTCCCCATTTACGCCCTTCACTGAAGTTCCCATTTGCTCCCTTGTCTTACGCACCCTATTTACCTCCTTCCAGAACATCTTTTTATTCTCCCTAAAATTTAATGATACTCTCTCACCCCAACTCTCATTTGCCCTTTTTTTCACCTCTTGCACCTTTCTCTTGACCTCCTGTCTCTTTCTTTTATACTTCTCCCACTCAATTGCATTTTTTCCCTGCAAAAATCGTCCAAATGCCTCTCTCTTCTCTTTCACTAATACTCTTACTTCTTCATCCCACCACTCACTACCCTTTCTAAACAGCCCACCTCCCACTCTTCTCATGCCACAAGCATCTTTTGCGCAATCCATCACTGATTCCCTAAATACATCCCATTCCTCCCCCACTCCCCTTACTTCCATTGTTCTCACCTTTTTCCATTCTGTACACAGTCTCTCCTGGTACTTCCCCACACAGGTCTCCTTCCCAAGCTCACTTACTCTCACCACCTTCTTCACCCCAACATTCACTCCTCTTTTCTGAAAACCCATACTAATCTTCACCTTAGCCTCCACAAGATAATGATCAGACATCCCTCCAGTTGCACCTCTCAGCACATTAACATCCAAAAGTCTCTCTTTCGCACGCCTGTCAATTAACACGTAATCCAATAACGCTCTCTGGCCATCTCTCCTACTTACATAAGTATACTTATGTATATCTCGCTTTTTAAACCAGGTATTCCCAATCATCAGTCCTTTTTCAGCACATAAATCTACAAGCTCTTCACCATTTCCATTTACAACACTGAACACCCCATGCATACCAATTATTCCCTCAACTGCCACATTACTCACCTTTGCATTCAAATCACCCATCACTATAACCCGGTCTCGTGCATCAAAACCGCTAACACACTCATTCAGCTGCTCCCAAAACACTTGCCTCTCATGATCTTTCTTCTCATGCCCAGGTGCATATGCACCAATAATCACCCACCTCTCTCCATCAACTTTCAATTTTACCCATATTAATCGAGAATTTACTTTCTTACATTCTATCACATACTCCCACAACTCCTGTTTCAGGAGTACTGCTACTCCTTCCCTTGCTCTTGTCCTCTCACTAACCCCTGACTTCACTCCCCAGACATTTCCAAACCACTCTTCCCCTTTACCCTTGAGCTTCGTTTCACTCAGAGCCAAAACATCCAGGTTCCTTTCCTCAAACATACTACCTATCTCTCCTTTTTTCACATCTTGGTTACATCCACACACATTTAGGCACCCCACTCTGAGCCTTCGAGGAGGATGATCACTCCCCGCGTGACTCCTTCTTCTGTTTCCCATTTCAGAAAGTTAATACAAGGAGGGGAGGATTTCCGGCCCCCCGCTCCCGTCCCCTCTAGTCGCTTTCTACGACACGCGAGGAATACGTGGGAAGTATTCTTTCACCCCTATCCCCAGGGATACTATACATATATATATACATATACACACACACACACATACACACACATACGCACATACACACACACACACACACATACATATATATACATATGAAAAATGTAAGAAACAATTTAGAAAACAAACTTTTAGCTTGAAATGAATGAAAAAAATGAATGTCACATAATGGTTCAACCTCTGGCTATGGAAAAGGAAATGTACAATTTATTCACACAAACGTCAATAGCAGTTCTCATCAATTTCACCACTGTATCAATAAGCTTCAATGTCTAAGCTATATATATATATATATATATATATATATATATATATACATATATATATATATATATATATATATATATATGTATGTATTGCGGTAGAGGAGGTGAGGATAAGGTGTTTCCTTTGAAGAATGTGTGTGAGAAATATTTAGAAAAGCAAATGGATTTATTTCTAGCATATATGGATCCGGAGAAGCTCTGTCATAGAGTTGATAGAGTTGCTCTGTGGAAGGTATTAAGAATATATGCTGTGGGAGGCATGTTATTAGAAGCAGTGAAACGTTTTTTCGAGGATGTAAGGCATGAATACGTGTAGGAAGAGAGGAAATGATTGGTTCTCATTGAATGTTGGTTTGCGGCAGGGGTGTGTGATGTCTCCATGGTTGCTTAATTTCTTTATGGATGGGGTTGTTAAAGAGGTGAATGCAAGAGTTTTTAAAAGATGGGCAAGTATGCAGTGTATTGTGGATGAGAGAGCTTGGTAAGTGAGTCAGTTGTAGTTCGCTGATGATACAGCGCTGGTAGCTGATTCGTGTGAGAAACTGGTGACTGAGTTTGGAAAAGTGTGTGAAAAAAGATAGCTGAGAGTAAATGTGAATAAGAGCAAGGTTATTAGGTACAGTAGGGTTGAGGGTCAAGTCAATTGGGAGGTAAGTTTGAATGGATGAAAAACTTGATGAAGTGAAGTGTTTTAGATATCTGGGAGAGGATTTGGCAGCGGATGGAACCATGGAAGCGGAAATGAATCACAGGGTGGGGGAGGGGAAGTTCTTGGAGCGTTCAAAATGTGTGGAAGTCGAGAACGTTATCTTGGAAAGCAAAAATGGGTATTTTTTAAGAAATATTGGTTCCAACAATGATATATGGTTACGAGGCGTAGGCAATAAATAGAATTGTGCGGAGGACGGTAGAGGTGCTGGAAATGAGTTGTTTGAGGACAATATGTGGTGTGAGTTGGTTTGATTAAGTAAGTAATGAAAGGGTAAGAGAGATGTGTGATAATAAAAAGAGTTTGGTTGAGAGAGCAGAAGAGGGTGTTTTGAAGTGGTTTGGTCACATGGAAAGAATGAGTGAGGAAAGATTGAAAAAGAGGATATATGTGTCAGAGGTGGAGCGAACGAGGAGACGTGGGAGACCAAATTGGAGGTGGAAAGATGGAGTGAAAAATATTCTGAGTGATCGGGGCCTGAACATGCAGGAGGGTGAGAGGCGTGCAAAGAACAGAGTGAATTAGAACGGCGTGGTACACCGGGGTTGACGTGCTGTCAGTGGATTGAACCACGACATATGAAACGTCTGGGGTAAACCATGGAATGTTTTGTTGTGCCTAGATATGTGGAAAGGGATCTGTGGTTTCGGTGCATTATACATGACAGCTAGAAAATAAGTGTGAACGAAAGTGGCCTTTGTTGTCTTTTCCTAGCGCTACCTCGCGCACATGCGGGGGAGGGGGTTTTCATTTCATGGAGGTGGGTTGGGCCATTCTTTCGTCTATTTCCTTGCGCTACCTCGCTAACGCGGGAGACAGCGAGAAAGTATAATAGATAAATGAAAATATATATATGTATATAATAGGGGATAGGGGAGAAAGAATACTTCCCATGCATTCCTCACGTGTCGTAGAAGGTGACTAAAGGGGACGGGAACGAGGAGGCTAGAAACCCTCCTCCTCTTGTATTTTAACTTTCGAAAGGAAAAACAGAAGAAGAAGTCACGCGGGGAGTGTTCATCCTCCTCGAAAGCTCAGTTTGGGGTGTCTAAATGTGCGTGGATGTAAGCAAGATGAGAGAAATGGAGAGATAGGTAGTATGAATGTGGAAAAGAACCTGAATGTTTTGGCTTTGAGTGCAACGAAGCTCAAGGGTAAAGGGGATGAGCTGTTCGGGAATGTCTTGGGAGTTAAGGCAGGGGTTAGTGAGCGGACAAGAGCAAGGGAAGGAGTAGCACTACTGAAACAGGAGTAGTGGGAGTATGTGATACAGTGTAAGAAAGCAAACTCTAGATTGATATGGGTAAAACTGAAATTGGATGGAGAGAGATGTGTGATTATTGGTGCATATGCACCTGGGCATGAGAAAAAAGTTCATGAGAGGCAAGTGTTTTGGGAGCAGCTAAGTGAGTGTGTTAGTAGTTTTGATGCACGAGAACGGGTTATAGCGATGGGTGATTTGAATTCAAAGGTTGGGTAGTGTGGTAGTTGGGGGGATAATTGGTGTACATGGGATGTTCAGTGATGTAAATGGAAATGGTGAAGAGCTTGTAGATTTATGTGCTGAAAAAGGACTGGTGATTGGGAATACCTGGTTTAAAAAGAGAGATATACATAAGTATATGTATTTAAGTAGGAGAGATAGCCAGAGAGCGTTATTGGATTACATGTTGAATGATAGGAGCGCGAAAAAGAGACTTTTGGATGTTAATGTGCTGAGAGGTGCACCTGGAGGGATGTCTGATCATTACCTTGTACAGGCAAAGGTGAAGATTTGTAGAGGTTTTCAGAAAAGAAGAGAGAATGTCGGTGTGAAGAGAGTGGTGAGAGTAAGTGAGCTTGGGAAGGAGACGTGTGAGGAAGTACAAGGAGAGACTGGGTACAGAATGGAAAAAGGTAAGAACAAAGTACGTAAGGGGAGAAGGGGAGGAATGGGATGTATTTAGGGAAGCAGTGATGGCTTGCGCAAAACATGCTTGTGGCAAGAGAAGCGTGGGAGGTGGGCAGATTAGAAAGGGTAGTGAATGGTGGGACGAAAAAGTAAGAATATTAGTGAATGAGAGGAGAGAAGCATTTGGACGATTTTTGCAGGGAAATTATGCAAATGACTGGGAGATGTAAAAAAGAAAGGCAGGAGGCCAAGAGAAAGGTGCAAGAGGTGAAAAAGAGGCCAAATGAGAGTTGGAGTGAGAGAGTATCATTGAATTTTAGGGATAATAAAAAGATGTTTTGGAAGGAGGTTAATAAAGTGCATAAGACAAGGGAACAAATAGGAATATCAGTGAAGGAGGCTAATGGGGAGGTGATAACAAGTAGTATGATGTGAGAAGGAGATAGAGTGAGTATGTTGAAGGTTTGTTGAATGTGTTTGATGATAGAGTGGGAGATATAAAGTGTTCTGGTCGAGGTTATGTACAAAGTGAGAGGTTTAGGAAGAATGATTTTGTAAACAGAGAAGAGGTAGTAAAAGCTTTGCGGAAGCGGGTTTGGATGGTATCGCAGTGGAATCTATTAAAAAAAGGGGGTAACTGTATTGTTGACTGGTTGGTAAGTTCATTTAATGTATAGATGACTGAGAATTGGGGGAATGCTTACATAGTGCCATTGTACAAAGGCAAAGGGGATAGCAGTGAGTGCTCAAATTACAGACGTAAAAGTTTGTTGAATATTCCTGGGAAATTGTATGGGAGGGTATTGATTGAGAGGGTGAAGGAATGTACAGAGCATAAGACTGGTAAAGAGCAGTGTGGTTTCAGAAGTGGTAGAGGAGGCATGGATCGCGTGTTTGCTTTCAAGAATATATGTGAGAAATACTTAGAAAACAAATGGATTTGTATGTAGCATTTATGGATCTGGAGAAGGCATATGATAGAGTTGATAGAGATGTTCTGTGGAAGGTATTAAGAATATATGGTGTGGGATGTAAGTTGTTAGAAGCAGTGAAAAGTTTTTATCGAGGATGTAAGGCATGTGTACATGTAGGAAGAGAGGAAAGTGATTGGTTCTCAGTGAATGTTGGTTTGCGGCAAGTGCTCGTGATGTCTAAATGGTTGTTTGATTTTTTAATGGATGGGGTTGTTAGGGAGGTGAATGCAAGAGTTTTGGAAAGAGGGACAACTATGCAGTCTGTTGTGGATGAGAGAGCTTCGTAAGTGTGTCAATTGTTCGCTGATGATACAGCGCTGGTGGCTGATTCGGGTGAGAAACTGCAGAAACTGGTGACAGAGTTTGGTAAAGTGTGTGAAAGAAGAAAGCTTAGAGTAAATGTGAATAAGAGCAAGGTTATTAGGCACAGTAGGGTTAAGGGACAAGTCAATTGGGGGGTAACTTTGATTTGATTTGTGTTTTAGACAAAAGTTACTATCTATCTAAAATGAATGATCTTCTAAATGATAACACAACATATTTTAAACTTAGTGAAAATCCCTTAGAAGCAGTTTATTCTCATTTCAATATGGAAATGAAGTTGTTGTTGAAAGGTAATAGTTCTCTTATTAAAAGTTTGTCATCTTTGTCCTCTTCATTGCCCTATATGTATGGACTTATCAAAACATATGAACAGAATTTCCAGCAAGACCTATAGTGAGTTCAGTAGGCTTCATCACATATATATTGTCAAAATGGTTAATTTCTTTATTAAGCCCTTTCGTGGGTAAGGTATCAAATTCTAATATCATGAACAATGTAGATTTAGTCAACGAGCTAAACAATACCAATGTTAATTCTGATTTCAAACGAGTTAGCTTTGATGTTTTCTCATTTTTCACTAAAGTTCCAGTTGAAGACCTTTTAGAATATTAATTTGATGTCTTGGATGATATTCATTTGCCTGTTTTAAAGTCTGTTTTCATTGAACTGATAAAATTGTGTATAAAAGACTGTGTACTTCAATTCAATTGAGATTATTCTGCTCAAAAATTTGGTATGGCAATGTAACCCTCTTTCATCTCTACTAAGTAATCTTTATATAGAATTTTTTGAAACAAAATTACTAAAGGATATCTTACCTTCTAATGCAATTGGGTTTAGGTATGTAGATGATGTTCTTTGTGTTTGGCCAACAAATGAAAATTTACAAATATTTCTGCCATTACTTAATTTAGTACCTTATATCAAATTTACTGTAGAAAATTAAATTTTTTTAGATTGCATGATTCATAGGCAAGGAAGCATGTTTAAATTTAGCAAATACAGAAAACCCACTAATGTATGTTCATATATCGATTATTACTCATCTCAACATGACAGAGTTAAATCATCATCACTTCAATCTATGTTCCATAGGGCATTACTTATTTGCAGTCCAGAGTTTATTGATGATGAGTTTGAGAAGATATATTCTATAGGATTAAGTTAAAGTACCCTAGATCTTTCATTGATAAATCCCTTTAGTTAGCAAAGAAATCATTTTATAGAGTTGAGCCCAAACCTCCCATTGACACCAAGAATCTTTTAGTTCTTCCTTTTAATAATAGTTTCACTTTACTTCCCATGTTGCTTAAATCCTTCAATGTAAATGTTGCCTTCAGCAACAATAATACTATAAAGAATACCTTAATCAGGAATTCACCAGAAAATTCTCTTGGATGCATCTATAAAGTGTCTTGTGGAAATTGTGATAAATTTTATGTTGGGCAGACTGGTAAGGATCTTTTTGTTAGACTTAAGCAACATAACTATAGCATAAGAACGGGACAAGAATCAAATGCCATGTTTAATCACGTTAAAAACTATGATCATTGTGTTGACTAGAGTAACGCCATCTCACTTGTTAACTCTAACTCTATTACCAAGAGAAATATAATTGAATCTTCTATTATTAGATACACAAAGAATTATAATCTTAGTATTAGTGATGGTCTATACAAATTAGATAACTTTATTGTTGACGAAATTTGTAAAATGATAAGTTTATGAACGCTCGTTATATGTTTTGGACAATCACATGTTTACCAAATGGCGTCCTAGCTCCGTCTCTTCGATGTACATCAACTGACTTCTATTTCTCTCTTGTGTCTCCCCTGATGATGTGTTTATTACATGAAAGTGCACTTGGAAATGAATCGTGTTTCATTGTCCCCGTGGACTCATAGGAATATCTTGATCACTCGCAAAATTGTGATCCTTTCCAACATGGATTCCACACGGCTCTTCTATTACTTCTCTACAAGCTGTCCTGGACTTTCTCCTTTCGTTGCTGCTAATCGCTAATCAAGGCCCACCACCTGGAGCTACGATTTGGATTCCTTGGGAAATGCCTTGATGAACAAGTGATGCCAAGGTCTGTCCTACCTCAACGATTGTTGCAGCTGCCTTGTCGACCATTTGACCAATTTCAAAATATCATTTTAAAGAAAAATATTGGATTAAAGAAACTTGAAATAGAGGAGGCTTTTCGTATTTCAAGAGAGAAGAAACGTGCCTTTCAAATGGCAATACCGACACACTGGAAGAACCGGATGATGGAACATTGCTATGATAAATTAAGGAAGAACGCAATAGGCTTCAAATGTCACTAAATTGTAGGTTGGACCATCTTATTGAAAACAGCGACTGGACCAAGGACACAAACCCATCTTTTGTGGTAAACCTGTCTAATAAACAACTAGATAAGGATTCCTTGTGTGCATTAGGCTATGGTTTAAGTTTTGCGTGCTCCAACAGGGATGCCAGCTGTGTTGACGCCACAATGTCTTTTTGTAATTTAGAGAAATATAGTAATTTAAGTAATGATGAAATTATTATCTGTAAGGGTTTAGTGTATGCCAGTTTGTCAAAACCAGAGGAACCTAATTGCCCTAAAAGATTCGTAAGGGCTATCAACACCTCAAAAAAAGAGAAGGATATACATATGACTAATGCAGATAAGGCTAACACTGTTGTGATTTTAGACAAAAGTAACTATTTATCTAAAATGAATGATCTAAATGATGACACAACATATTTTAAACTTAGTAAAAATCCCCTGAAGCAGTTAATTCTCATTTCAATAAAGAAATGAAGTTGTTGTTGAAAGGTAATAGTTCTCTTATCAAAGGTTGAACTCTTTGTCCCCTTCATTGCCATATATGTATGGACTTATCAAAACACATAAACAGAATTTTCCAGTAAGACCTATAGTGAGTTCAGTAGGCTCCATCACATATATATTGTCAAAATGGTTAGTTTCTTTATTAAGACCTTTAGTGGGTAAGGTATCAAATTCTAATATCATGAACAATGTCGATTTAGTCAACAAGCTAAACAATATCAATGTTAATTTTGATTTCAAACTAGTTAGCTTTGATGTTTCCTCACTTTTCACTAAAGTTCCAATTGATGACCTTTTAGAATATCTATTTGATGTCCTGGATGGTATTCATTTACCTGTTCCAAAGTCTGTTTTCATTGAACTGCTAAAATTGTGTATAAAAGACTGAATTTCAATTCAATGGAGATTATTATGCTCAAAAATTTTGCATGGCAATGGATAACCCGCTTTCACCTGCACTAAGTAATTCTTTTATAGAAATTTTTGAAAAAAAATTACTAAAGGATATCTTATCTTCTGATGCAACTTGGTTTAGGTATGTAGATGATGTTCTTTGTGTTTGGCCAACAAATGAAGATTTACAAATATTTCTCCCCTTACTTAACAATTTAGTACCTTCCATCAAATTTACTGTAGAAAATGAAAATAATGGTATGTTACCATTTTTAGATTGCATGATCCATAGACAAGGAAACATGTTTAAATTTAGCATATACAGAAAGCCCACCAATGTATGCTCATATATCCATTATTACTCATCTCAACATGACAGAGTTAAATTATCATCATTTCAATCTATGTTCCTCAGGTCATTACGTATTTGCAGTCCAGAGTTTATTGATGACGAGATTGAGATATATTCTAATGGATCTAATTCAAAGTACCCTAGATCTTTCACTGATAAATCCCTTTAGTTAGCAAAAAAATCATTTATAGAGTTGAGCCCAAACCTCCCGTTGACACCAAGAATCTTTTAGTTCTCCCTTTTAATAAAAATTTCACTTTACTTCCCATATTGCTTAAATCCTTTAATGTAAATGTTGCCTTCAGCAACAATAATACTATAAAGAATATCTTAGTCACGAATTCATCAGAAAATTCTCTTAGATGCAAATATAAAGTGCCTTGTGGAAATTGTGATAAATTTTATGTTGGTCAGACTGGTAAGGATTTTTCTATTAGACTTAAGCAAGAAAAATATAGTATAAGAACGAGACAAGAATCAAATGCCTTGTTTAATCACGTTAAAAACTATGATCATTGTATTGACTAGAGTAATGCCACCTCAGTTATTAACTCTAACTCTCTTACCAACAAAAATATCATTGAATCTTTTATCTTTAAATACACAAAGAATTATAATCTTAATATTAGTGATAGTCTGTACAAATTACATAACTTTATTGCTGAAAAATATGTAAGATAATAAGTTTATGAACGCTCGTTGTATGTTTTGGACAATCACATGTTTATCAAATGGCGTCCTAACTTCGTCCCTTCCATGTTTATCAACTGACTTATATTTCTCTCTTATGTCTCCCCGGATGATGTGATATTACACGAATGTGCACTTGGGAATTTATCGTGTTTCATTTTCCCCGCAGACTCATAGGAATACCTTGATCCCGCGCAAAATTGTGATATATATATATATATATATATATATATATATATATATATATATATATATATATATATATATATATATATATTATCCCTGGGAACAGGGGAGAAAGAATACTTCCCACGCATTCCTCATGTGTCGTAGATGGCGACTAAAGGGGACGGGAGAGGGGGCCAGAAACCCTCCCATCCTTCCATTTTAACTTTCTAAAATGGGAAACAGAAGGAGTCACGCGAGGAGTGCTCATCCTCCTCGAAGGCTCAGATTGGGGTGTCTAAATGTGTGTGGATGTAACCAAGATGTGAAAAGAGGAGAGATAGGTAGTATTTTTGAGGAAAGGAACCTGGATGTTTTGGCTCTGAGTGAAACGAAGCTCAAGGGTAAAGGGGAAGAGTGGTTTCGGGATGTCTTGGGAGTAAAGTCAGGGGTTAGTGAGAGGACAAGAGCAAGGGAAGGAGTAGCACTACTCCTGAATCAGGAGTTGTGGGAGTATGTGATAGAGTGTAAGAAAGTAAATTCTAGATTGATATGGGTAAAACTGAAAGTTGATGGAGAGAGATGGGTGATTATTGGTGCATATGCACGTGGGCATGAGAAGAAAGATCATGAGAGGCAAGTGTTTTGGGAGCAGCTGAATCAGTGTGTTAGTGGTTTTGATGCACAAGACCGGGTTATAGTGATGGGTGATTTGAATGCAAAGGTGAGTAATGTGGCAGTTGAGGGAATAATTGGTATACATGGAGTGTTCAGTGTTGTAAATGGAAATGATGAGGAGCTTGTAGATTTATGTGCTGAAAAAGGACTGATGATTGGGAATACCTGGTTTAAAAAGCGAGATGTACATAAGTATACGTATGTAAGTAGGAGAGATGGCCAGAGAGCGTTATTGGATTACGTGTTAATTGATAGACGCACGAAAAAGAGACTTTTGGATGTTAATGTGCTGAGAGGTGCAACTGAAGGGATGTCTGATCATTATCTTGTGGAGGCTAAGCTGAAGATTTGTGGAGGTTTTCAGAAAAGAAGAGAGAATGTTGGGGTGAAGAGTTTGATGAGAGTAAGTGAGCTTGGGAAGGAGACTTGTGTGAGGAAGTACCAAGAGAGACTGAGTGCAGAATGGAAAAAGGTGAGAACAAAGGAGGTAAGGGGATGGGGGAGGAATGGGATGTATTTAGGGAAGCAGTGATGGATTGCGCAAAAGATGCTTGTGGCATGAGAAGCGTGGGAGGTGGGTTGATTAGAAAGGGTAATGAGTGGTGGGATGAAGAAGTAAGATTATTAGGGAAAGAGAAGAGAGAGGAATATGGACGATTTTTGCAGGAAAAAAATGCAAATGAGTGGGAGAGGTATAAAAGAAAGAGGCAGGAGGTCAAGAGAAAGGTACAAGAGGTGAAAAAGAGGGCAAATGAGAGTTGGGGTAAGAGAGAATCATTAAATTTCAGAATAAAAAGATGTTTTGGAAGGAAGCAAATAAAGTGCGTAAGACAAGAGAGTAAATGGCAATTTAAGTAAAGGGGGCTAATGGGGAGGTGATAAGAAGTAGTGGTGATGTGAGAAGGAGATGGAGTGAGTATTTTGAAGGTTTGTTGAATGTGTTTGATGATAGAGTGGCAGATATAGGGTGTTTTGGTCTAGGTGGTGTGCAAAGTGAGAGGGTTAGGGAAAATGATATGGTAAATAGAGAAGAGGTAGTAAAAGCTTTACGGAAGATGAAAGCCGGCAAGGCAACAAGTTTGGATGGTATTGCAGTGGAATTTATTAAAAAAGGTGGTGACGGTATTGTTGACTGGTTGGTAAGGTTATCTAATGTATGTATGATTCATGACGAGGTGCCTGAGGATTGACGGAATGCTTGCATAGTGCCATTGCACAATGGCAAAGGAGATAAGAGTAAGTGCTCAAATTACAGAGGTATAAGCTTGTTGAATATTCCTGATAAATTATATGGAAGGGTATTGATTGAGAGGGTGAATGCATGTACAGAGCATCAGATTGGGGAAGAGCAGTGTGGTTTCAGAAGTGGTAGAGGATGTGTGGATCAGGTGTTTGCTTTGAAGAATGTATGTGAGAAATACTTAGAAAAGCAAATGGATTTGTATGTAGCATTTATGGATCTGGAGAAGGTATATTATAGAGTCGATAGAGATGCTCTGTGGAAGGTTTTAAGAATATATGGTGTGGGAGGCAAGTTGTTAGAAGCAGTAAAGTGTGATGTGAGAAATATACATATATATACATATATATATGTATATATATATATATATATATATATATATATATATATATATATATATATATATATATATATATATATATATATATATACATATATATATATATATATATATATATATATATATATATATATATATATATATATATATATATATATATATATATATATATATATATATATATATATATATCTATATATATATATATCTATATATATATATATATATATATATTTATATATATATATATATATATATATTTTTTTTTTTTTTTTTTTATACTTTGTCGCTGTCTCCCGCGTTTGCGAGGTAGCGCAAGGAAACAGACGAAAGAAATGGCCCAACCCCCCCCCCCCCCCCATACACATGCACATACACACATCCAGACACGCAAATATACATACCTACACAGCTTTCCATGGTTTACCCCAGACGCTTCACATGCCTTGATTCAATCCACTGACAGCACGTCAACCCCTGTATACCACATGACTCCAATTCACTCTATTTCTTGCCCTCCTTTCACCCTCCTGCATGTTCAGGCCCCGATCACACAAAATCTTTTTCACTCCATCTTTCCACCTCCAATTTGGTCTCCCTCTTCTCCTCGTTCCCTCCACCTCCGACACATATATCCTCTTGGTCAATCTCTCCTCACTCATTCTCTCCATGTGCCCAAACCATTTCAAAACACCCTCTTCTGCTCTCTCGACCACGCTCTTTTTATTTCCACACATCTCTCTTACCCTTACGTTACTTACTCGATCAAACCACCTCACACCACACATTGTCCTCAAACATCTCATTTCCAGCACATCCATCCTCCTGCGCACATCTCTATCCATAGCCCACGCCTCGCAACCATACAGCATTGTTGGAACCACTATTCCCTCAAACATACCCATTTTTGCTTTCCGAGATAATATTCTCGACTTCCACACATTTTTCAAGGCTCCCAAAATTTTCGCCCCCTCCCCCACCCTATGATCCACTTCCGCTTCCATGGTTCCATCCGCTGACAGATCCACTCCCAGATATCTAAAACACTTCACTTCCTCCAGTTTTTCTCCATTCAAACTCACCTCCCAATTGACTTGACCCTCACCCCTACTGTACCTAATAACCTTGCTCTTATTCACATTTACTCTCAACTTTCTTCTTCCACACACTTTACCAAACTCAGTCACCAGCTTCTGCAGTTTCTCACATGAATCAGCCACCAGCGCTGTATCATCAGCGAACAACAATTGACTCACTTCCCAAGCTCTCTCATCCCCAACAGACTTCATACTTGCCCCTCTTTCCAGGACTCTTGCATTTACCTCCTTACAACCCCATCCATAAACAAATTAAACAACCATGGAGACATCACACACCCCTGCCGCAAACCTACATTCACTGAGAACCAATCACTTTCCTCTCTTCCTACACGTACACATGCCTTACATCCTCGATAAAAACTTTTCACTGCTTCTAACAACTTGCCTCCCACACCATATATTCTTAATACCTTCCACAGAGCATCTCTATCAACTCTATCATATGCCTTCTCCAGATCCATAAATGCTACATACAAATCCATTTGCTTTTCTAAGTATTTCTCACATACATTCTTCAAAGCAAACACCTGATCCACACATCCTCTACCACTTCTGAAACCGCACTGCTCTTCCCCAATCTGATGCTCTGTACATGCCTTCACCCTCTCAATCAATACCCTCCCATATAATTTACCAGGAATACTCAACAAACTTATACCTCTGTAATTTGAGCACTCACTCTTATCCCCTTTGCCTTTGTACAATGGCACTATGCACGCATTCCGCCAATCCTCAGGCACCTCACCATGAGTCATACATACATTAAATAACCTTACCAACCAGTCAACAATACAGTCACCCCCTTTCTTAATAAATTCCACTGCAATACCATCCAAACCTGCTGCCTTGCCGGCTTTCATCTTCCGCAAAGCTTTTACTACCTCTTCTCTGTTTACCAAATCATTTTCCCTAACCCTCTCACTTTGCACACCACCTCGACCAAAACACCCTATATCTGCCACTCTGTCATCAGACACATTCAACAAACCTTCAAAATACTCATTCCATCTCCTTCTCACATCACCGCTACTTGTTATCACCTCCCCATTTACGCCCTTCACTGACGTTCCCATTTGCTCCCTTGTCTTACGCACCCTATTTACCTCCTTCCAGAACATCTTTTTATTCTCCCTAAAATTTACTGATAGTCTCTCACCCCAACTCTCATTTGCCCTTTTTTTCACCTCTTGCACCTTTCTCTTGACCTCCTGTCTCTTTCTTTTATACTTCTCCCACTCAATTGCATTTTTTCCCTGCAAAAATCGTCCAAATGCCTCTCTCTTCTCTTTCACTAATACTCTTACTTCTTCATCCCACCACTCACTACCCTTTCTAAACAGCCCACCTCCCACTCTTCTCATGCCACAAGCATCTTTTGCGCAATCCATCACTGATTCCCTAAATACATCCCATTCCTCCCCGACTCCCCTTACTTCCATTGTTCTCACCTTTTTCCATTCTGTACACAGTCTCTCCTGGTACTTCCCCACACAGGTCTCCTTCCCAAGCTCACTTACTCTCACCACCTTCTTCACCCCAACATTCACTCCTCTTTTCTGAAAACCCATACTAATCTTCACCTTAGCCTCCACAAGATAATGATCAGACATCCCTCCAGTTGCACCTCTCAGCACATTAACATCCAAAAGTCTCTCTTTCGCACGCCTGTCAATTAACACGTAATCCAATAACGCTCTCTGGCCATCTCTCCTACTTACATAAGTATACTTATGTATATCTCGCTTTTTAAACCAGGTATTCCCAATCATCAGTCCTTTTTCAGCACATAAATCTACAAGCTCTTCACCATTTCCATTTACAACACTGAACACCCCATGCATACCAATTATTCCCTCAACTGCCACATTACTCACCTTTGCATTCAAATCACCCATCACTATAACCCGGTCTCGTGCATCAAAACCGCTAACACACTCATTTAGCTGCTCCCAAAACACTTGCCTCTCATGATCTTTCTTCTCATGCCCAGGTGCATATGCACCAATAATCACCCACCTCTCTCCATCAACTTTCAATTTTACCCATATTAATCGAGAATTTACTTTCTTACATTCTATCACATACTCCCACAACTCCTGTTTCAGGAGTATTGCTACTCCTTCCCTTGCTCTTGTCCTCTCACTAACCCCTGACTTCACTCCCCAGACATTTCCAAACCACTCTTCCCCTTTACCCTTGAGCTTCGTTTCACTCAGAGCCAAAACATCCAGGTTCCTTTCCTCAAACATACTACCTATCTCTCCTTTTTTCACATCTTGGTTACATCCACACACATTTAGGCACCCCACTCTGAGCCTTCGAGGAGGATGATCACTCCCCGCGTGACTCCTTCTTCTGTTTCCCATTTTAGAAAGTTAATACAAGGAGGGGAGGATTTCCGGCCCCCCGCTCCCGTCCCCTCTAGTCGCTTTCTACGACACATATATATATATATATATTTATATATATATATATATATATATATTTATATATATATATATATATATTTATATATATATATATATATATATATATATATATATATATATATATATATATATATATATATATATATATATAAATATATATATATGTATATATATATATATATATATATATATATACATATATATATATATATATATATATATACATATATATATATTTTTTCCCTGGGGATAGGGGAGAAAGAATACTTCCCACGCATTCCCTGCGTGTCGTAGAAGGCGACTAAAAGGGAAGGGAGTGTGGGGCTCGAAAAACTCCTCTCTCAGTTTTTTTTTTAATTTTCCAAAAGACGGAACAGAGAAGGGGGCCAGGTAAGGATGTTCCCTCAAAGGTCAAGTCCTCTGTTCTTAACGCTACCTTGCTAACAAAAGGTGAAAGGAGGGCAAGGAATAGAGTGAATTGGAGCGATGTGGTATACCGGGGTTGAGGTGCTGTCAGTGGATTGAATCAAGGCATGTGAAGCGTCTGGGGTAAACCATGGAAAGCTGTGTAGGTATGTATATTTGCGTGTGGGGACGTATGTATATACATGTGTATGGGGGGGGGGGTTGGGCCATTTCTTTCGTCTGTTTCCTTGCGCTACCTCGCAAACGCGGGAGACAGCGACAAAGTAAAAAAAAAAAAAAAAAAAAAATATATATATATATATATATATATATATATATATATATATATATATATATATATATATATATATATATATATATATATATATATATATATATATATATATACATATATATATATTTATATATATATATATATATATATATATATATATATATATATATATACATATATATATATATATATATATATATATATATATATATATATATATATATATATATATATATATATATATATATTTTGCTTTGTCGCTGTCTCCCGCTTTTGCGAGGTAGCGCAAGGAAACAGACGAAAGAAATGGCCCAACCCACCCCCATACACATGTATATACATACGTCCATACACGCAAATATACATACCTACACAGCTTTCCATGGTTTACCCCAGACGCTTCACATGTCCTGATTTAATCCACTGGGAGCACGTCAACCCCAGTATACCACATCAATCCAATTCACTCTATTCCTTGCCCTCCTTTCACCCTCCTGCTTGTTCAGGCCCCGATCACACAAAATCTTTTTCACTCAATCTTTCCACCTCCAATTTGGTCTCCCACTTCTCCTCGTTCCCTCCACCTCCGACACATATATCCTCTTGGTCAATCTTTCCTCAATCATTCTCACCATGTGCCCAAACCATTTCAAAACACCCTCTTCTGCTATGTCAATCACGCTCTTTTTATTTCCACACATCTCTCTTACCCTTACATTACTTACACGATCAAACCACCTCACACCACACATTGTCCTCAAACATCTCATTTCCAGCACATCCATCCTCCTGCGCACAACTCTATCCATAGCCCACGCCTCGCAACCATACAACATTGTTGGAACCACTATTCCTTCAAACACACCATTTTTTGCTTTCCGAGATAATGTTCTCGACTTCCACACATTCTTCAAGGCCCCCAGGATTTTCGCCCCCTCCCCCACCCTATGATCCACTTCCGCTTCCATGGTTCCATCCGCTGCCAGATCCACTCCCAGATATCTAAAACACTACTTCCTCCAGTTTTTCTCCATTCAAACTTACCTCCCAATTGACTTGACCCTCAACCCTACTGTACCTAATAACCTTGCTCTTATTCACATTTACTCTTAACTTTCTTCTTTCACACACTTTACCAAACTCAGTCACCAGCTTCTGCAGTTTCTCATCCGAATCAGCCACCAGCGCTTTATCATCAGCGAACAACAACTGACTCACTTCCCAAGCTCTCTCATCCACAACGGACTTCATACTTGCCCCTCTTTCCGGGACTCTTGCATTCACCTCCCTAACAACCCCATCCATAAACAAATTAAACAACCATGGAGACATCACACACCCCTGCCGCAAACCTACATTCACTGAGAACCAATCACTTTCCTCTCATCCTACACGTACACACGCCTTACATTCTCGATAAAAACTTTTCACTGCTTCTAACAACTTCCCTCCTACACCATATATTCTTAATACATTCCACAGAGCATCTCTATCAACTCTATCATATGCCTTCTCCAGATCCATAAATGCTACATACAAATCCATTTATTTTTCTAAGTATTTCTCACATACATTATTCAAAGCAAACACCTGATCCACACATCCTCTACCACTTCTGAAACCATACTGCTCTTCCCCAATCTGACGCTCTGTACATGCCTTCACCCTCTCAATCAATACCCTCCCATATAATTTACCAGGAATACTCAACAAACTTATACCTCTGTAATTTGAGCACTCACTCTTATCCCCTTTGCCTTTGTACAATGGCATCATGCACGCATTCCGCCAATCCTCAGGCACCTCACCATGAGTCATACATACATTAGATAACCTTACCAACTATTCAATAATACAGTCAACCCCTTTTTTAATAAATTCCACTGCAATACCATCCAAACATGCTGCCTTGCCGGCTTTCATCTTCCGCAAAGCTTTTACTACCTCTTCTTTGTTTATCAAATCATTTTCCCTAACCCTCTCACTTTGCACACCACCTCGAACAAAACAACCTATATCTGCCACTCTATCATCAAACACATTCAACAAACCTTCAAAATACTCACTCCATCTCCTTCTCACATCGCCACTACTTGTTATCACCTCCCCATTTGCGCCCTTCACTGAAGTTCCCATTTCCTCCTTTGTCTTACGCACTTTATTTACCTCCATCCAGAACATCTTTTTATTCTCCCTAAAATTTAATGATACTCTCTCACCCCAACTCTCATTTGCCCTCTTTTTCACCTCTTGCACCTTTCTCTTGACCTCCTGTCTCTTTCTTTTATACATCTCCCACTCAACTGCATTTTTTTCCCAGCAAAAATCGACCAAATGCCTCTCTCTTCTCTTTCACTAATAATCTTACTTTTTCATCCCACCACTCACTACCCTTTCTAATCAACCCACCTCCCACTCTTCTCATGCCACAATCATCATTTGCGCAATCCATCACTGATACCCTAAATACATCCCATTCCTCCCCCACTCTCCTTACTTCCATTGTTCTCACCTTTTTCCATTCTGTACTCAGTTTCTCCTGGTACTTCCTCACACAAGTCTCCTTCCCAAGCTCACTTACTCTCACCACCCTCTTCACCCCAACATTCACTCTTCTTTTCTGTAAACCCATACAAATCTTCACCTTAGCCTCCACAAGATAATGATCAGACATCCCTCCAGTTGCACCTCTCAGCACATTAACATCCAAAAGTCTCTCTTTCGCGCGCCTATCAATTAACACGTAATCCAATAACGATCTCTGGCCATCTCTCCTACTTACATACGTATACTTATGTATACCTCGCTTTATATATATATATATATATATATATATATATATATATATATATATATATATATATATATATTTTTTTTTTTTTTTTTTTCTTTCATACGATTCGCCATTTCCCGCATTTGCGAGGTAGCATTAAGAACAGAGGACTGGGCCTTAGAGGGAAAATCCTCACCTGGCCCCCTTCTCTGTTCCTTCTGGAGGATTTCCAGCCACCCGCTCCCTCCCCTTTTAGTCGCCTTCTACGACACGCAGGGAATACGTGGGAAGTATTCTTTCTCCCCTATCCCCAGGGATAATATATATATATATATATATATATATATATATATATATATATATATATATATATATATATATATATATATATATATATATATATATGAGAAACTGCAGAAGCTGATGACTGAGTTTGGTAAAGTGTGTGAAAGAAGAAGGTTGAGAGTAAATGTGAAAAAGAGCAATGTTATTAGGTACAGTAGGGCTGAGGGTCAAGTCAATTGGGAGGTAAGTGTGAATGGAGAAAAACTGGAGTAAGTGAAGTGTTTTAGATATCTGGGAATGGATTTGGCAGCGGATGGAACCATGGAAGCGTAGGTGAATCATAAGGGTTGAGGGGCGAAAATTCTGGGACCCTTGAAGAATGTGTGGAAGTCAAGAACATTATCTCGGAAAACAAAAATGGGCATGTTTGAAGGAACAGTGGTTCCAACAATTTTGTATGGCTGCGAGGCGTCGGCAATGGATAGAGTTGTGCGCAGGAGGGTGGTTGTGCTGGAAATGAGATGTATGAGGACAATGTGTGGTGTGAGGTTGTTTGATCGAGTAAGTAATAATAGGGTAAGAGAGATGTGTGGTAATAAAGAGTGTGGTTGAGAGAGCAGAAGAATATGTTTTGAAATGGTTTGGTCATATGGAGAGAATGAGTGAGGAAAGATTGACCAAGAGGATATATGTGTCGGAGGTGGAGGGAACGAGGAGAAGAGGGAGACCAAATTGGAGGTGGAAAGATGGAGTGAAAAAGATTTTGTGTGATCGGGGCCTGAACATGCAGGAGGGTGAAAGGAGGGCAAGGAATAGAGTGAATTGGAGCGATGTGGTAAACAGGGGTTGACGTGCTGTCAGTGGATTGAATCAAGGCATGTGAAGCGTCTGGGGTAAACCATGGAAAGCTGTGTAGGTATGTTTGCGTGTGTGGACGTGTGTATGTACATGTGTACGGGGGGGGGGGGGGGGGGGGGTTGGGCCATTTCTTTCGTCTGTTTCCTTGCGCTACCTCGCAAACGCGGGAGACAGCGACAAAGTATAAAAAAAAAAAAAAAAAAAAAAAAAAAAAAATATATATGTAAATATATATGTATATATATACATATATATATATATATACATATATATATATATATATATATATATATATATATATATATATATATATATATATATATATGTATGTATATATATTCTTTTTTTTTTTCAAACTATTCGCCATTTCCCGCATTAGCGAGGTAGCGTTAAGAACAGAGGACTGGGCCTTTGAGGGAATACCCTCACCTGGCCCAATTCTCTGTTCCTTCTTTTGAAAAAAAAAAAAAAAAAAAAAAAAAAAAACGAGAGGGGAGGATTTCCAGCCCCCCGCTCCCTCCCCTTTTAGTCGCCTTCTACGACACGCAGGGAATACGTGGGAAGTATTCTTAATCCCCTATCCCCAGGGATAGGGGATTATATATATATATATATATATATATATATATATATATATATATATATATATATATATATATATATATATATATATATATATATATATATATATATATATACATTATATATATATATATATATATATATATATATATATATATATATATATATATATATATATATATATATATATATATATATATATATATATATATATATATACCACCGCCAGGTGGTAGAGTTTCCCGCAGTGTATCGAGACAGACTTCCCCAGAACTTCTTTTTAAAGGGGAAGTAAATGTTTATAGTTGTGTTACTGGAGTGATAGTTTTCATACATGGTGTTTTGACAAGAAAATAGTGAAATTGGAGAAAAATGTAGCTTAGACATTGAAGTTTATTGATACAGTGGTTAGATTGATGAGAACTGCTATTGACGTTTGTGTAAATAAATTATACATTTCCTTTTTGCATAGCCAGAGGTTGAACCATTATGTGACATTCCTTTTTTCATTCATTTCAAGCTAGAAGTTTCAGTTTTCTAAATTGTTTCTTACATTTTTTATATGTATATATATGTATGTGTGTGTGTGTGTATATGTGCGTATGTATGTGTATGTGTGTGTATGTGTATATGTATATATATATGTATATTATCCATGGGGATAGGGGTTAAAGAATACTTCCCACGTATTCCTCGCGTGTCGTAGAAAGCGACTAGAGGGGACGGGAGCGGGGGGCCAGAAATCCTCCCCTCCTTGTATTAACTTTCTAAAATGGGAAACAGAAAAAGGAGTCACGCGGGGAGTGCTCATCCTCCTCGAAGGCTCAGAGTGGGGTGCCTAAATGTGTGTGGATGTAACCAAGATGTGAAAAAAGGAGAGATAGGTAGTATGTTTGAGGAAAGGAACCTGGATGTTTTGGCTCTGAGTGAAACGAAGCTCAAGGGTAAAGGGGAAGAGTGGTTTAGGAATGTCTGGGGAGTAAAGTCAGGGGTTAGTGAGAGGACAAGAGCAAGGGAAGGAGTAGCAATACTCCTGAAACAGGAGTTGTGGGAGTATGTGATAGAATGTAAGAAAGTAAATTCTCGATTAATATTGGTAAAACTGAAAGTTGATGGAGAGAGGTGGGTGATTATTGGTGCATATGCGCCTGGGCATGAGAAGAAAGATCATGAGAGGCAAGTGTTTTGGGAGCAGCTAAATCAGTGTGTTGGTGGTTTTGATGCACGAGACCGGGTTATAGTGATGGGTGATTTGAATGCAAAGGTGAGTAATGTGGCAGTTGAGGGAATAATTGGTATACATGGGGTGTTCAGTGTTGTAAATGGAAATGGTGAAGAGCTTGTAGATTTATGTGCTGAAAAAGGACTGATGATTGGGAATACCTGGTTTAAAAAGCGAGATATACTTAAGTATACTTATGTAAGTAGGAGAGATGGCCAGAGATCGTTATTGGATTACGTGTTAATTGACAGGCGTGCGAAAGAGAGACTTTTGGATGTTAATGTGCTGAGAGGTGCAACTGGAGGGATGTCTGATCATTATCTTGTGGAGGCTAAGGTGAAGATTTGTATGGGTTTTCAGAAAAGAAGAGTGAATGTTGGGGTGAAGAGGGTGGTGAGAGTAAGTGAGCTTGGGAAGGAGACCTGTGTGAGGAAGTACCAGGAGAGACTGAGTACAGAATGGAAAAAGGTGAGAACAATGGAAGTAAGGGGAGTGGGGGAGGAATGGGATGTATTTAGGGAATCAGTGATGGATTGCGCAAAAGATGCTTGTGGCATGAGAAGAGTGGGAGGTGGGTTGATTAGAAAGGGTAGTGAGTGGTGGGATGAAGAAGTAAGAGTATTAGTGAAAGAGAAGAGAGAGGCATTTGGACGATTTTTGCAGGGAAATAATGCAATTGAGTGGGAGATGTTTAAAAGAAAGAGACAGGAGGTCAAGAGAAAGGTGCAAGAGGTGAAAAAAAGGGCAAATGAGAGTTGGGGTGAGAGAGTATCATTAAATTTTAGAGAGAATAAAAAGATGTTCTGGAAGGAGGTAAATAAAGTGCGTAAGACAAGGGAGCAAATGGGAACTTCAGTGAAGGGCGCAAATGGGGAGGTGATAACAAGTAGTGGTGATGTGAGAAGGAGATGGAGTGAGTATATTGAAGGTTTCTTGAATGTGTTTGATGATAGAGTGGCAGATATAGGGTGTTTTGGTCGAGGTGGTGTGCAAAGTGAGAGGGTTAGGGAAAATTATTTGGTAAACAGAGAAGAGGTAGTGAAAGCTTTGCGGAAGATGAAAGCCGGCAAGGCAGCAGGTTTGGATGGTATTGCAGTGGAATTTATTAAAAAAGGGGGTGACTGTATTGTGGACTGGTTGGTAAGGTTATTTAATGTATGTATGACTCATGGTGAGGTGCCTGAGGATTGGCGGAATGAGTGCATAGTGCCATTGTACAAAGGCAAAGGGGATAAGAGTGAGTGCTCAAATTACAGAGGTATAAGTTTGTTGCGTATTCCTGGTAAATTATATGGGAGGGTATTGATTGAGAGGGTGAAGGCATGTACAGAGCATCAGATCGGGGAAGAGCAGTGTGGTTTCAGAAGTGGTAGAGGATGTGTGGATCAGGTGTTTGCTTTGAAGAATGTATATGAGAAATACTTAGAAAAGCAAATGGATTTGTATGTAGCATTTATGGATCTGGAGAAGGCATATGATAGAGTTGATAGAGATGCTCTGTGGAATGTGTTAAGAATATATGGTGTGGGAGTAAAGTTGTTAGAAGCAGTGAAAAGTTTTTATCGAGGATGTAAGGCATGTGTACGTGTAGGAAAAGAGGAAAGTGTTTGGTTCTCAGTGAATGTAGGTTTGCGGCAGGGGTGTGTGATGTCTCCATGGTTGTTTAATTTGTTTATGGATGGGGTTGTTAGGGAGGTTAATGCAAGAGTTTTGGAAAGAGGGGCAAGTATGAAGTCTGTTGGGGATGAGAGAGCTTGGGAAGTGAGTCAGTTGTTGTTCGCTGATGATACAGCGCTGGTGGCTGATTCATGTGAGAAACTGCAGAAGCTGGTGACTGAGTTTGGTAAAGTGTGTGGAAGAAGAAAGTTAAGAGTAAATGTGAATAAGAGCAAGGTTATTAGGTACAGTAGGGTTGAGGGTCAAGTCAATTGGGAGGTGAGTTTGAATGGAGAAAAACTGGAGGAAGTGAACTGTTTTAGATATCTGGGAGTGGATCTGGCAGCGGATGGAACCATGGAAGCGAAAGTGAATCATAGGGTAGGGGAGGGGGCGAAAATTCTGGGGGACTTGAAGAATGTGTGGAAGTCGAGAACATTATCTCGGAAAGCAAAAATGGGTATGTTTGAAGGAATAGTGGTTCCAACAATGTTGTATGGTTGCGAGGCGTGGGCTATGGATAGAGTTGTGCGCAGGAGGATGGATGTGCTGGAAATGAGATGTTTGAGGACATTATGTGGTGTGAGGTGGTTTGATCGAGTGAGTAACGTAAGGGTAAGAGAGATGTGTGGAAATAAAAAGAGCGTGGTTGAGAGAGCAGAAGAGGGTGTTTTGAAGTGGTTTGGGCACATGGAGAGAATGAGTGAGGAAAGATTGACCAAGAGAATATATGTGTCGGAGGTGGAGGGAACGAGGAGAAGAGGGAGACCAAATTGGAGGTGGAAAGATGGAGTGAAAAAGATTTTGTGTGATCGGGGCCTGAACATGCAGGAGGGTGAAAGGAGGGCAAGGAATAGAGTGAATTGGAGCGATGTGGTATACCGGGGTTGACGTGCTGTCAGTGGATTGAATCAAGGCATGTGAAGCGACTGGGGTAAACCATGGAAAGCTGTGTAGGTATGTATATTTGTGTGTGTGGACGTATGTATATACATGTGTATGGGGGGGTTGGGCCATTTCTTTCGTCCGTTTCCTTGCGCTACCTCGCAAACGCGGGAGACAGCGACAAAGTATAATAAAAAAAAAAAATAATATATATATATATATATATATATATATATATATATATATATATATATACATATATATATATATATATATATATATATATATATATATATATATATATATATATATATATATATATATATATATATGTATATTATATTTATTTATTTATCTATTTTTATTTTGCTTTGTCGCTGTCTCCCGCGTTTGCGAGGTAGCGCAAGGAAACAGACGAAAGAAATGGCCAAACCCACCCCCATACACAATGTATACACACACACGTCCACACACGTAGATATAAATACCTATACATTTCAGTGTACACATATATATACATGCACAGACACATACATTTATACCAATGCACACAATTCACACTGTGTGCCCCCATTCACTCGCATCGCCACCTCGCCACACATGGAATACCATCCCCCTCCCCCCTCATGTGTGCGAGGTAGCACTAGGAAAAGACAACAAAGGCCCCATTCGTTCACACTCAGTCTCTAGCTGCCACGCAATGATGCCCGAAACCACAGCTCCCTTTCCACATCCAGGCCCCACACAACTTTCCATGGTTTACCCCAGACGCTTCACATGCCCTGATTCAATCCACTGACAGCACGTCAACCCCGGTATACCACATCGATCCAATTCACTCTATCCCTTGCCCTCCTTTCACCCTCCTGCATGTTCAGGCCCCGATCACAAAAAATCTTTTTCACTCCATCTTTCCACCTCCAATTTGGTCTCCCACTTCTCGTTCCCTCCACCTCCGACACATATATCCTCTGGGTCAGTCTTTCCTCACTCATTCTCTCCATGTGCCCAAACCATTTCAAAACACCCTCTTCTGCTCTCTAAACCACGCTCTTTTTATTTCCACACATCTCTCTTCCCCTTACATTACTTACTCGATCAAAACCACTTCACACCACACATTGTCCTCAAACATCTCATTTCCAGCACATCCACCCTCCTGCGCACAACTCTATCCATAGCCCACGCCTCGCAACCATACAACATTGTTGAAACCACTATTCCTTCAAACATACCCATTTTTGCTTTCCGAGTTAATTTTCTCGACTTCCACACATTCTTCAAGGCTACCAGGATTTTCGCCCCCTCCCCTACCCTATGATTCACTTTCGCTTCCATGGTTCCATCCGCTGCCAGATCCACTCCCAGATATCTAAAACACTTTACTTCCTCCAGTTTTTCTCCATTCAAACTTACCTCCCAGTTGACTTGACCCTCAACCCTACTGTACCTAATAACCTTGCTCTTATTCACATTTACTCTTAACATTCTTCTTTCACACACTTTACCAAACTCAGTCACCAGCTTCTGCAGTTTCTCACATGAATCAGCCACCAGCGCTGTAACATCAGCGAACAACAACTGACTCACTTCCCAAGCTCTCTCATCCACAACAGATTTCATACTTGCCCCTCTTTCCAAAACTATTGCATTCACCTCCCTAACAACCCCATCCATAAACAAATTAAACAACCATGGAGACATCACATACCCCTGCCGCAAACCTACATTCACTGACAACCAATCACTTTCCTCTCTTCCTACACGTACACAAACCTTACATCCTCGATAAAAACTTTTCACTGCTTCTAACAACTTGCCTCCCACACCATATATTCTTAATACCTTCCACAGAGCATCTCTATCAATTCTATCATATGCCTTCTCCAGATCCATAAATGCTACATACAAATCCATTTGCTTTTCTAAGTATTTCTCACATACATTCTTCAAAGCAAACACCTGATCCACACATCCTCTACCACTTCTGAAACCACACTGCTCTTCCCCAATCTGATGCTCTGTGCATGCCTTCACCCTCTCATTCAATACCCTCCCATATGATTTACCGGGAATACTCAACAAACTTATACCTCTGTAATTTGAGCACTCACTCTTATCCCCTTTGCCTTTGTACAATGGCACTATGCACGCATTCCGCCAATCCTCAGGCACCTCACCATGAGTCATACATACATTAAATAACCTTACCAACCAGTCAACTATACAGTCACCCCCTTTTTTAATAGATTCCATTGCAATACCATCCAAACCTGCTGCCTTGCCGGCTTTCATCTTCCGCAAAGCTTTTACTACCTCTTCTCTGTTTACCAAATCATTTTCTCTAACCCTCTCACTTTGCACATCACCTCGACCAAAACACCCTATATCTGCCACTCTATCATCAAACACATTCAACAAACCTTAAAAGTACTCAATCCATCTCCTTCTCACATCACAACTACTTGTTATCACCTCCCCATTTGCGCCCTTCACTGAAGTTCCCATATATATATATATATATATATATATATATATATATATATATATATATATATATATATATATATATATATATATATATATATATATATATATAAAAATAAAAGAAAAAAAAAAAATATATATATATATATATATATATATATATATATATATATATATGTCTATATATATATATATATATATATATATATATATATATATATATATATATATATAATATATATATATATATATATATATATATATATATATATATATATATATATATATATATATATATAGACATATATATATATATATATATATATATATATATATATATTTTTTTTTTTTTCTTTTATTTTTTTTTTTTTGCTTTGTCGCTGTCTCCCGCGTCTGCGAGGTAGCGCAAGGAAACAGACGAAAGAAATGGCCCAACCCACCCCCATACACATGTATATACATACATCCACACACGCAACTATACATACCTACACAGCTTTCCATGGTTTACCCCAGACGCTTCACATGCCCTGATTCAATCCACTGACAGCACGTCAACCCCGGTATACCACATCGCTCCAATTCACTCTATTCCTTGCCCTCCTTTCACCCTCCTGCATGTTCAGGCCCCGATCACACAAAATCTTTTTCACTCCATCTTTCCACCTCCAATTTGGTCTCCCTCTTCTCCTCGTTCCCTCCACCTCCGACACATATATCCTCTTGGTCAATCTTTCCTCACTCATTCTCTCCATGTGCCCAAACCACTTCAAAACACCCTCTTCTGCTCTCTCAACCACGCTCTTTTTATTTCCACACATCTCTCTTACCCTTACGTTACTCACTCGATCAAACCACCTCACACCACACATTGTCCTCAAACATCTCATTTCCAGCACATCCATCCTCCTGCGCACAACTCTATCCATAGCCCACGCCTCGCAACCATACAACATTGTTGGAACCACTATTCCCTCAAACATACCCATTTTTGCTTTCCGAGATAATGTTCTCGACTTCCACACATTCTTCAAGGCCCCCAGAATTTTCGCCCCCTCCCCCACCCTATGATCCACTTCCGCTTCCATGGTTCCATCCGCTGCCAGATCCACTCCCAGATATCTAAAACAGTTCACTTCCTCCAGTTTTTCTCCATTCAAACTCATCTCCCAATTGACTTGACCCTCAACCCTACTGTACCTAATAACCTTGCTCTTATTCACATTTACTCTTAACTTTCTTCTTCCACACACTTTACCAAACTCAGTCACCAGCTTCTGCAGTTTCTCACATGAATCAGCCACCAGCGCTGTATCATCAGCGAACAACAACTGACTCACTTCCCAAGCTCTCTCATCCCCAACAGACTTCATACTTGCCCCTCTTTCCAAAACTCTTGCATTTACCTCCCTAACAACCCCATCCATAAACAAATTAAACAACCATGGAGACATCACACACCCCTGCCGCAAACCTACATTCACTGAGAACCAATCACTTTCCTCTCTTCCTACACGTACACATGCCTTACATCCTCGATAAAAACTTTTCATTGCTTCTAACAACTTTCCTCCCACACCATATATTCTTAATACCTTCCACAGAGCATCTCTATCAACTCTATCATATGCCTTCTCCAGATCCATAAATGCTACATACAAATCCATTTGTATATATGTATATATATATATATATATATATATATATATATATATATATATATATATATATATATATATATATATATATATATATATATATATATATATATATATATATATATATATATATACATATATATATATACACATATATATATATATATATATATATATATATATATATATATATATATATATGTATATATATATATATATATATATATATATATATATATATATATATATATATATATATATATATATATATATATATATATATATATATGTATATATATATATAAATATATATGTATATATATATATATAAATATATATATATATATATATATATATATATATATATATATATATATATATATATATATGTATATATATATATATCTTTTTCTTTCAAACTATTCGCCATTTCCCGCGTTAGCGAGGTAGCGTTAAGAACAGAGGACTGGGCCTTTAAAGGAATATCCTCACCTGGCCCCCTTCTCTGTTCCCTCTTTTGGAAAATTAAAAAAAAAGAAAAAAAAATGATGAGAAGGGAGGATTTCCAGCCCCCCGCTCCCTCCCCTTTTAGTCGCCTTCTACGACACGCAGGGAACACGTGGGAAGTATTCTTTCTCCCCTATCCCCAGGGATATATATATACATATATATATATATATATATATATATATATATATATATATATATATATATATATATATATATATATATATATATATATATATAGAAAGGGAAGCAGAGGAAGGAGTCAGGCGGGGAGTGCTCATCCTCTTCGAAGGCTCCGACTGGGGTGTCTGAATGTGTGTGGATGTAACGAACATGATAAAAGAGGAGAGATAGTTGGTATGTTTGAGGATAGGAACCTGAATGTTTTCGCCCTGAGTGATTATTGTTGCCTATGCACCTGGGCATGAGCAGAAAACTCATGAAACGCAAGTGTTTTGTGAACAGCTGAGTGAGTGTCCTTAGCATATTTGATTCACGAGACCGGGTTATAGTAATGGGTGATTTGAATGCAAAGGTGAGTAATGTGGCAGGTTCGGGAATTATTGGTGTATATGTAGTGTTCAGTGTTGTAAATGGAAATGGTGAAGAGTTTGTAGGTTTGTGTGCTAAAAAAAGTACTGGTGATAGGAAATACCTGGTTTAAAAAGAGAGATATGTATAATTATATGTATGTAAGTAGGAAAAATGGCCAGAGAGCGTTATTGAATTACGTGTTAATTGATAGGCGCGTGAAAGAGAAATTTTTGGATGTTAATATGCTGAGATGAGCAACTGGAGGAAAATCTGATCACTATCTTGTGGAGGCGAAAGTGAAGATTTGTAGAGTTTTTCAGAAAAGGAGAGAGAATGTTGGGGTGAAGAGAGTGGTGAGAGTGAGTGAGCTTGGGAAGGACACTTGTGTGATGAAGTACCAGGAGAGACTGAGTGCAGAATGGATAAAAGGTTAGAGCAAAGGACGTAAGGGGGGTGAGAAGAGGAATGGGATGTGTCTAGGGAAGCAGTGACAGCTTGCGCAGATTATCCTTGTGGCATGAGAAAGGTAGGAGGTGGGCAGATTAGAAAAGGTAGTGAGTGGTGGGATGAAGAAGTAAGATTATTCGTGAAAGAGAAAAGAGAGGCATTTGGACGGGTTATGCAGGGAAATAGTGCAAATGACTGGTAGATGTATAAAAGAAAGATGCTGGAAGTCTAGAGAAAGGTGCAAGAGGTGAAAAAGAGGGCCAATGAGAGTTGATGTGAAAGAGAGTATCATTAAATCTTAGGGAGAATAAAAAGATGTTTTGCAAGTAGGTAAACAAAGTGCGTAAGACAAGAGAACAAATGGGGACATCGGTGAAGGGTGGCTAATGGGAATGTAATAGCAATTAGTGATGATGTGAAAAGGAGATGGAGTGACAATTTTGAAGGTGTGTGAATATGTTAGATGATAGGGTAGCAGAAAGGCGTTTTGGTCGAGGTGGTGTGCCAATTGAGATGGTCAGGGAAAACGAATTGGTAAACAGAGAAGAGGTAGTGAAACCTTTGCAGAAGATGAAATTCAGCAAGGCGGCGGGTTTGGATGGTATTGCAGTGCAATTCATTAAAAAAGGGGTGACTGTTTTCTTAACTGGTTGGTGAGGATATTAATTGTATGTATGGATGATGGTGAAGTGCCTGAGGATTGGCGGAATTTATGCATAGTGCCATCGTACAAAGGCAAAGGGGATAAAGGTGAGTGTTCAAATTACAGAGGTACAAGTTTGTTGAGTATTCCTGGGAAATTATATGGGAGGGTATTGATTGAGAGGGTGAGAGCAAGTACAGAGCATCAGATTGGGAAAGAGCAGTGTCGTTTCAGAAGTGGTAGAGGATATGTGGATCAGGTGTTTCCTTTGAGGAATGTATGTGAGAAATGCTTACAAAATAAATGGATTTGTATGTAGCATTTATGGATCTGGAGAAGGCATATGCGAGAGTTGATAGAGATGCTATGTGGAAGGTATTACTAGTATATGGTGTGGGAGGCAAGTTGCTACAAGCAGTGAAAAGTTCTTATCGAGGATGTAAGGCACGTGTACGAGTGGGAAGAGAGGAGTCATTGATTCTCAGTGAATTTCAGTTTGAGTCAGGGGTGTGTGATGTCTCCATGGTTGTTTAATTTGTTTATGGATGGGGTTGCGAGGGAGGTGAATGCGAGAGTTTTGGAGAAAGGGGCAACCATGCAGTCTATTGTGGATGAGAGGGCTTGGGAAGTGAGTCCGTTGTTGTTCGCTGATGATGCAGCGTTGGTAGCTGATTCGGGTGAGAAACTGCAGACGCTGGTGACTGAGTTTAGTAAAGGAAATGAAAGAAGAAAGCTGAGAGTAAATGTGAATAAGAGCAAGGTTATTAGGTAGAGTAGGGTTGAGGGACAAGTCAATTGGGAGGTAAGTTTGAATGGAGAAAAACTCGAGTAAGTGAAGTGTTTTAGAAATCTGATAGTGGATTTGGCAGCAGATGAGGCCATAGAAGCGTAAGTGAGTCACAGGTTGGGGGAGGGGGCGAAAGGTCTGGGAGCGTTGTAAAATGTGTGAAAGGCGATAACATTATCTCGGAAAGCAAAAATGGGTATGTTTGAAGGAATAGTGGTTCCAACAATATCATATGGTTGCGAGGCGTGGGCTATGGATGTTGTTGTGCGGAGGAGGGTGGATGTGTTAGAAATAAGATGTTTGAGAATAAGTGGTGTGAGGTGGTTTGATCGAGTAAGTAGTGAAAAGGTATGAGAGATGTATGGTAATATAAAGAGTGTGGTTGAGAGAGCAGAAGAGGATGTAGTGAAATGGTTTGGTCACATGAAGAGAATGACTGAGGAAAGATTGACAAAGAGGATATATGTGTCAGAGGTGGAGCGAACGAGTAGAAGTGGGAGACCAAATTGGAGATGGAAGGATGGAGAGTGAAAAAGATTTCGAGTGATAGGGGACTAAACAGACAGGTTGTTGAAAGGCGTGCAAGGAATAGAGTGAATTGGAACGATGTAGTATACCGGGGTCGACGTGCTGTCAATGTATTGAACCAGGGCATGCGAAGCGTCTGGGATAACCATGGAAAGTTTTGTAGGACCTGGATGTGGAAAGGGAGCTGTGGTTTCGGTGCATTATAGATGACAGGTAGAGACTGAGTGTGAACGAATGGGGCCTTTGTTGTCTTTTCCTAGCGCTACCTCTCGCGCGTGCGGGGGTAGGGGGTTGTCATTTTATGTGTGGCGGGGTGTCGACGGGATTGAATAAGGCCAGCAAGTATGATGTATGTAAATGATATATTTTTTTTTTTTTTTTTTTTTTTATACTTTGTCGCTGTCTCCCGCGTTTGCGAGGTAGCGTAAATGATATATATATATATATATATATATATATATATATATATATATATATATATATATATATATATATATATATATATATATATATATATATATATATATATATATATATATATATATATATATATATATACGCTGAAACGTATATGCGTGTATATGTGCGCGTGTGGACTTGTATGTTTATACATGTGTATGTGGGTAGGTTGGGCCATTCTTTCGTTTGTTTCCTTGCGCTACCTCACTAACATGGGAGACAGAGACAAAGTATAATGAATATATAAAGATTATGGCTGAGAGAGCAGAAGAGATTGTGTTGAGATGGTTTGGACATATGATGAGAATGAGTGAGGAAAAGATTGACAAAGAGGATATATGTGTCGGTGGTAGAAGGAACAAGGAGGAGCGTTAGACCAAAGTGGAAGTGGAAGGATGGAATGAAAAAGATTTTGAGTGATCGGGGTCTGATCATACGCAGGAAACAGCGATTATGTATAATGAATAAATGATATTCATATAAATAGATCACCGGAGGTGTGTTATCTGGCCTAAGACCACGGAGTTTTGCTAACTGGTCCAGGTCCTCGGAGGTGTGCTAACTGTCCCAGGTCCCCGGAAGTGTGCTAACTGGCCCAGGTCCTCGGAGGTGCTAACTGGCCGAGGTCCTCGGAGGTGTGCTAACTGGCCCAGGTTCCCGGAGTTATGCTGACTGGCCCAGGTCCTCAGAGATGTGCTAACTGCCCCAGGTCCCCGGAGGTGTGGTAACTGTCCCAGGTCCCTGGAGTTAGGCTAACTGGCTCAGGTCCTCGGAGGTGTGCTAACTGGCCCAGGTTCCCGGAGTTATGCTACCTAGCCCAGGTCCTCGGAGGTGTGCTAACTGACCCAGATCCCCAGAGTTATGCAAACTGGTCCAGGTTTCCGGAGTTATGCTAACTGGCCCAAATCCCCGGAGGTGTGCTAACTATTTTAGGCCCTCGGAGGTGTGCTAACTGGCCCAGGTTCCCATAGTTCTGCTCTCTGATCCAGGTCCCCAAAGTTGTGCTAACTACCCTAAGTTCCTGGAGGTGTGCTAACTGGTCCAGGTCCGCAGGGTGGGTTGTGCTAACTGCAAAGGTCACTGGAGGTTTGCTAATTGGCCCAGATTCCCGGAGATATGCAAACTGGCCCAGATTCCCAGAGATATGCAAACTGGTCCAGATCCCCGGAGTTATGCAAACTGCTCCAGTTCCCGGAGTTATGCTAACTGGTCCAGGTCCCCAAAGGTGTGCTAACTGGACCAGATTCCATGTGTGCTATCTGGTTCAGGTTCCCGGAGATGTGCTAACTGATCCAGATCCCAGGTGTGCTAACAGGTCCAGGTTCCCGGAGATGTGCTAACTGATCCAGGTTCCCGTAAGTGTGGTAACTGGTCTAGATCCCCTGAGGTGTGCTACCTGGTAAAAGGGAAAATCTTCTCATATCTCCAGTAGTGTGGCAACCAATACGCTTATAGTTCTCCTTAAAGCCAGGCTGGTTTACTAACCTGTGGGTATGAAGTTCCTCGCCAGGGAAATGTTTGCCATGAACAATACCATCAGGCTCCTAAAGACCACCATCTCGGCCATCCTGTTGATCTGAGGAAGAGATGTAAATATCGCGTTCGATTTTAACTCTTCAAATCACCTCATATCAATATTCATCAGCGAACTATACGATAAACATTTCTTCTTATAACTAAAACAAATTCATACACAGTATATACTCCATTTCATGAATAAACATGTAAGACTGTTGAAATAAAACTGCAAAACAGAAGCTAGAATTAACATCCACTAAATGATATTTTGCAATATGAATATATATATATATATATATATATATATATATATATATATATATATATATATATATATATATATATATATATATATATATATATATATATATATATATATATATATATATATATATATATATATATATATTCCTATGAGTCCACGGGGAAAATGAATCAAATGTTTACCAAATGGCGTCCTAGCCTCGTCTCTTCGATGTATATCAACTGACTGTTATATTTCTTTCTTGTGTCTCCCCTGATGATGTGATTATTACACGAAGGTGCACTTGGGAACTTTTCGTGTTTCATTTTCCCCGTGGACTCATAGGAATATCTTGATCACGCGCAAAATTGTGATCCTTTCCAATATATATATATATATATATATATATATATATATATATATATATATATATATATATATATATATATATATATATATATATATATATATGTATATATATATATATATATATATATATATATATATATATATATATACATATATATATATACATATATATATATATATATATATATATATATATATATATATATATATATATATATATATATATATATATATATATATATATATATATATATATATCCCTGGGGATAGGGGGGAGAGAATACTTCCAACGTATTCCCGGCGTGTCGTAGAAAGCGACTAAAAGGGGAGGGAGCAAGGGGCTGGAAAGCCTCCCCTTTCGTTTTTTTTTTTTCCAAAAGAAGGAACAGAGAAGGGGGCCAGGTGAGGATATTCCCTCAGAGGCCCAGTCCTCTGTTCTTAACGCTACCTTACTAATGAGGGAAATGGCGAATAGTTTGAAAGAAAAGAAAGACATATATCTTTTCTTTTTTTTTTTTTACTTTGTCGCTGTCTCCCGCGTTTGCGAGGTAGCGCAAGGAAACAGACGAAAGAAATGGCCCAACCCTCCCCCATACACATGTATATACATACGTCCACACACGCAAATATACATACCTACACAGCTTTCCATGGTTTACCCCACACGCTTCACATGCCTTGATTCAATCCACTGACAGCACGTCAACCCCGGTATACCACATCGCTCCAATTCAATCTATTCCTTGCCCTCTTTTCACCCTCCTGCATGTTCAGGCCCCGATCACACAAAATCTTTTTCACTCCATCTTTCCACCTCCAATTTGGTCTCCCTCTTCTCCTCGTTCCCTCCACCTTCGACACATATATCCTCTTGGACAATCTTTCCTCACTCATTCTCTCCATGTGTCCAAACCACTTCAAAACACCCTCTTCTGCTCTCTCAACCACGCTCTTTTTATTTCCACACATCTCTCTTACCCTTACGTTACTCTCTCGATCAAACCACCTCACACCACACATTGTCCTCAAACATCTCATTTCCAGCACATCCATCCTCCTTCGCACAACTCTATCCATAGCCCACGCCTCGCAACCATACAACATTGTTGGAACCACTATTCCTTCAAACATACCCATTTTTGCTTTCCGAGATAATGTTCTCGACTTCCACACATTCTTCAAGGCCCCCAGAATTTTCGCCCCCTCCCCCACCCTATGATCCACTTCCGCTTCCATGGTTCCATCCGCTGCCAGATCCACTTCCAGATATCTAAAACACTTCACTTCCTCCAGTTTTTCTCCATTCAAACTCACCTCCCAATTGACTTGACCCTCAACCCTACTGTACCTAATAACCTTGCTCTTATTCACATTTACTCTTAACTTTCTTCTTCCACACACTTTACCAAACTCAGTCACCAGCTTCTGCAGTTTCTCACATGAATCAGCCACCAGCGCTGTATCATCAGCGAACAACAACTGACTCACTTCCCAAGCTCTCTCATCCCCAACAGACTTCATACTTGCCCCTCTTTCCAAAACTCTTGCATTTACCTCCCTAACAACCCCATCCATAAACAAATTAAACAACCATGGAGACATCACACACCCCTGCCGCAAACCTACATTCACTGACAACCAATCACTTTCCTCTCTTCCTACACGTACATATTCCTTACATCCTCGATAAAAACTTTTCACTGCTTCTAACATATATATATATATATATATATATATATATATATATATATATATATATATATATATATATATATATATATATATATATATATATATATATATATATATATATATATATATATATATATATATATATATATATTATATATATATATATATATATATATATATATATATACATATATATATATGTATATATATATATATATATATATATATATATATATATATATATATAAATATATATATATAGATATATATATATATATATATATATATATATATATATATATATATATATATATATATATATTTATTTATTTATTTTATTTTATTTTGCTTTGTCGCTGTCTCCCGCGTTTCCGAGGTAGCGCAAGGAAACAGACGAAAGAAATGGCCATACCACCCCCATACACATATATATACATACACGTCCACACACGCAAATATACATACCTATACATCTCATTGTACACATATATATACACACACAGCCACATATATATATATACCCATGCACACAATTCACACTGTCTGCCTTTATTCATTCCCATCGCCACCTCGCCACACATGGAATACTCTCCCCGTCTCCCCTCATGCGTGCGAGGTAGCGCTAGGAAAAGACAACAAAGGCCCCATTCGTTCACAGTCTCTAGCTGTCATGTAATAATGCACCGAAACCACAGCTCCCTTTCCATATCCAGGCCCTAGAGAACATTCCATGGTTTACTCCAGACGCTTCACATGCCCTGGTTCAATCCATTGACAGCACGTCGACCCCGGTATACCACATCGTTCCAATTCACTCTATTCCTTGCACGCCTTTCACACTCCTGCATGTTCAGGCCCCGATCACTCAAAATCTTTTTCACTCCATCTTTCCACCTCCAAAATTTGATCTCCCACTTCTCCTCGTTCCCTCCACCTCTGACATATACATCCTCTTTGTCAATCTCTCCTCACTCATTCTCTCCATTTGACCAAACCATTTCAAAACACCCTCTTCTGCCCTCTCAACCACACGCTTTCTATTATCACACATCTCTCTTACCCTTACATTACTTACTCGATCAAACGACCTCACACCACATATTGTCCTCAAACATCTCATTTCCAGCACATCCACCCTCCTGCGCACAGCTCTATCCATAGCCCACGCCTCGCAACCGTACAACATTGTTGGAACAACTATTCCTTCAATCATACCCATTTTTGCTTTTCGAGATAATGTTCTCGAATTCCACACATTCTTCAAGGCTCCCAGAATTTTCGTCCCCTCCCCCACCCTATGACTCACTTCCGCTTCCATGGTTCCATCCGCTGCCAGATCCACTCCCAGATATCTAAAACACTTTACTTCCTCCAGTTTTTCTACATTCAAACTTACCTCCCAATTGACTTGGCCCTCAACCCTACTGTACCTAATTACCTTGCTCTTATTCACATTTACTCTTAACTTTCTTCTTTCACACACTTTACCAAACTCAGTCACCAGCTTCTGCAGTTTCTCACATGAATCAGCCACCAGCGCTGTATCATCAGCGAACAACAACTGACTCACTTCCCAAGCTCTCTCATCCACAACAGACTTCATACTTGCCCCTCTTTCCAAAACTCTTGCATTCACATCCCTAACAACCCCATCCATAAACAAATTAAACAACCATGGAGACATCGCACACCCCTGCCGCAAACCTACATTCACTGAGAACCAATCACTTTCCTCTCTTCCTACACGTATACATGCCTTTCATCCTCGATAAAAACTTTTCACTGCTTCTAACAACTTGCCTCCCACACCATATATTCTTAATACCTTCCTCAGAGCATCTCTATCAACTCTATCATATGCCTTCTACAGATCCATAAATAATACATACAAATCCATTTGCTTTTCTAGGTATTTCTCACATACATTCTTCAAAGCAAACACCTGATCCACACATCCTGTACCACTTCTGAAACCACATTGCTCTTCCCCAATCTGATGCTCTGTTCATGCCTTCACCCTCTCAATCAATACCCTCCCATATAATTTACCAGGAATACTAAACAAAATTATACCTCTGAAATTTGAGCACTCACTCTTATCACCTTTGCCTTTGTACAATGGCACTATGCACGCATCCCGCCAATCCTCAGGCACCTCACCATGAGTCATACATACATTATATAACCTTACCAACCAGTCAATAATACAGTCACCCCCTTTTTTAATGAATTCTACTGCAATACCATCCAAACCTACTGCCTTGCCGGATTTCATCTTCCTCAAAGCTTTTACTACCTCTTCTCTGTTTACCAAATCATTTTCAGTAACACTCTCACTTTGCACACCACCTCGACCAAAACACCCTATATCTGCCACTCTATCATCAAACCACTCTTCCCCTTTACCCTTGAGCTTCTTTCACTCAGAGCCAAAACATCCAGGTTCCTTTCCTCAGGTTGCTTTTCTCATCTTGGTTACATCCACACACATTTAGGCACCCCAATCTGAGCCTTCCAGGAGAATGAGCACTCCCCGCGTGACTCCTCCTTCTGTTTCCCCTTTTAGAAAGTTAAAATACAAGGAGGGGAGAGTTTCTAGCCCCCCGCTCCCGTCCCTTTTAGTCGGCTTCTACGACACATGAGGAATTCGTGGGAAGTATTCTTTCTCCCCTATCCCCAAAGATATATATATATATATATATATATATATATATATATATATATATATATATATATATATATATATATATATATATATATATATATATATATATATATATATATATATTCCTTTGTCGCTGTCTCCCGCTCCTGCGAGGTAGCGCAAGGAAACAGACGAAAGAAATGGCCCAACCCACCCCCATACACATATATATACATATACGCGTCCACACACGCAAATATACATACCCATACATCTCAATGTACACATATATATACACACACAGATAACCCACATATATACACATGCACACAGTTCACACTGTCTGCCTTTATTCATTCCATCGCCACCTCGCCACACATGAAATAACATCCCCCTCTCCCCTCATTTGTGCGAGGTAGCGCTAGGAAAAGACAACAAAGGCCCTATTCGTTCACACCCAGTCTCTAGCTGTCATGCAATAATGCCCAAAACCACAGCTACCTTTCCACATCCATGCCCCACAGAACTTTCCATGGTTTACCCCAGACGCTTCACATGCCCTGGTTCAATCCATTGACAGCACGTATACCACATCGATCCAATTCATTCTATTCCTTGACCGCTTTTCACACTCCTGCATGTTCAGGCCACGATCACTCAAAATATTTTTCACTCCATCTTTCCACCTCCAATTTCGTCTCCCAGTTCTCCTCGTTCCATCCACCTGTGACACATATATTCTCTTGGTCAATCTTTCCTCACTCATTTTCTCCATGTGCCCAAACCATTTCAAAACACCTTTTTCTGCTCTCTCAACCACGCTCTTTTTATTTCCACACATCTCTCTTACCCTTACATTACTTAGTCGATCAAACCACCTCACACCACATATTGTCCTCAAACATCTCATTTCCAGCACATCCTCCCTCCTGCGCACAACTCTATCCATAGCCCACGCCTCGCAACCATACAACATTTTTGGAACAACTATTCCTTCAAACATACCCATTTTTGCTTTCGGAGATAATGTTCTCGACTTCCACACATTCTTCAAGGCTCCAAGGATTTTCGCCCGTCACCCATCCTATGATTCACTTCCGCTTCCATTGTTCCATCCGCTACCAGATCCACTCCCAGAAATCTGAAACACTTTACTTCCTCCAGTTTTTCTCCATTCAATCTTCCCTCCCACTTGACTTGACCCTCAACCCTACTGTACCTAATAACCTTGCTCTTATTCACATTTACTCTTAACTTTCTTCTTTCACACACTTTACTAAAACCAGTCACCAGCTTTTGCAGTTTCTTACATGAATCAGCCACCAGCGCTGTATCATCAGCGAACAACAACTAACTCACTTCCCAAGCTCTCTCATCCCCAACAGACTCCATACTTCAGATATATATATATATATATATATATATATATATATATATATATATATATATATATATATATATATATATATATATATATATATATATATTTCTTTTTCTTTCAAACTATTCGCCATTTCCCGCATTAGCGAGGTAGCGTTAAGAACAGAGGACTGAGCCTTTGAGGGAATACCCTCACCTGGCGCAATTCTCTGTTCGCTCTTTTGGAAAATTAAAAAAAAAAAAAACAAGAGGGGAGGATTTCCAGCCCCCCGCTCCCTCCCCTTTTAGTCGCCTTCTACGACACGCAGGGAATACGTGGGAAGTATTCTTTCTCCCCTATCCCCAGGGATATATATATATATATATATATATATATATATATATATATATATATATATATATATATATATATATATATATATATATTTTTGTCGCTGTCTCCCGCGTTTGCGAGGTAGCGCAAGGAAACAGACGAAAGAAATGGCCCAACCCACCCCCATAAACATGTATATACATACGTCCACACACGCAAATATACATACCTACACAGCTTTCCATGGTTTACCCCAGACGCTTCACATGCCCTGATTCAATCCACTGACAGCACGTCAACCCCAGTATACCACATCGATCCAATTCACTTTATTCCTTGCCCTCCTTTCACCCTCCTGAATGTTCAGGCCCCGATCACACAAAATCTTTTTCACTCCATCTTTCCACCTCCATCTTTCCAATATATATATATATATATATATATATATATATATATATATATATATATATATATATATATATATATGTGACCAAACCATTTCAAAACACCCTCCTCTGCTCTCTCAACCACGCTCTTTTTATTTCCACACATCTCTCTTACCCTTACATTACTTACTCGATCAAACCACCTCAAACGACACATTGTCCTCAAACATCTCATTTCCAGCACATCCATCCTCCTGCGCACAACTCTATCCATAGCCCACGCCTCGCAACCATACAACATTGTTGGAACCACTATTCCTTCAAACATACCCATTTTTGCTTTCCGAGATAATGTTCTCGACTTCCACACATTCTTCAAGGCTCCCAGAATTTTCGCCCCCTCCCCCACCCTATGATCCACTTCCGCTTCCATGGTTCCATCCGCTGCCAGATCCACACCCAGATATCTAAAACACTTCACTTCCTCCAGTTTTTCTCCATTTAAACTCACTTCCCAATTGACTTGACCCTCAACACTACTGTACCTAATAACCTTGCTCTTATTCACATTTACTCTTAACTTTCTTCTTTCACACACTTTACCAAACTCAGTCACCAGCTTCTGCAGTTTCTCACATGAATCAGCCACCAGCGCTGTATCATAAGCGAACAACAACTGACTCACTTCCCAAGCTCTCTCATCCACAACAGACTTCATACTTGCCCCTCTTTCCAAAACTCTTGCATTCACCTCCCTAACAACCCCATCCATAAACAAATTAAACATCCATGGAGACATCACACACCCCTGCCGCAAACCTACATTCACTGAGAACCAATCACTTTCCTCTCTTCCTACACGTACACATGCCTTACATCCTCGATAAAAACTTTTCACTGCTTCTAACAACTTTCCTCCCACACCATATATTCTTAATACCTTCCACAGAGCATCTCTATCAACTCTATCATATGCCTTCTCCAGATCCATAAATGCTACATACAAATCCATTTGCTTTTCTAAGTATTTCTCACATACATTCTTCAAAGCAAACACCTGATCCACACATCCTCTACCACTTCTGAAACCACACTGCTCTTCCCCAATCTGATGCTCTGTACATGCCTTCACCCTCTCAATCAATACCCTCCCATATAATTTGCCAGGAATACTCAACAAACTTATACCACTGTAATTTGAGAACTCACTCGTATCCCCTTTGCCTTTGTACAATGGCACTATGCACGCATTCCGCCAATCCTCAGGCACCTCACCATCAGTCATACATACATTAAATAACCTTACCAACCAGTCAACAATACAGTCACCCCCTTTTTTTATAAATTCCACTGCAATACCATCCAAACCTGCTGCCTTGCCGGCTTTCATCTTCCGCAAAGCTTTACTACCTCTTCTCTGTTTACCAACTCATTTTCCCTAACCCTCGCACTTTGCACACCACCTCGACCAAAACACCCTATATCTGCCTCTCTATCATCAAACACATTCAACAAACCTTCAAAATACTCACTCAATCTCCTTCTCACATCTCCACTACTTGTTATCACCTCCCCATTTGCGCCCTTCACTGAAGTTCCCATTTGCTCCCTTGTCTTCCGCACTTTATTTACCTCCTTCCAGAAAATCTTTTTATTCTCCCTAAAATTTAATGATACTCTCTCACCCCAACTCTCATTTGCCCTTTTTTTCACCTCTTGCACCTTTCTCTTGACCTCCTGTCTCTTTCTTTTATACGTCTCCCACTCAATTTCATTTTTTCCCTGCAAAAATCGTCCAAATGCCTCTCTCTTCTCTTTCACTAATACTCTTACTTCTTCATCCCACCACTCACTACCCTCACTATATATATATATATATATATATATATATATATATATATATATATATATATATATATATATATATATATATATATATATATATATATATATATATATATATATATATATATATATATATATATATATATATATATATATACCTTTTTCACTCCATCTTTCCACCTCCAATTTGGTCTCCCACTTCTCCTTGTTCCCTCCACCTCCGACTCATATATCCTCTTGGTCAATCTTTCCTCACTCATTCTCTCCATGTGCCCAAACCATTTCAAAACACCCTCTTCTGCTCTCTCAACCATGCTCTTTTTATTTCCACACATCTCTCTTACCCTTACGTTACTCACTCGATCAAACCACCTCACACCACACATTGTTCTCAAACATCTCATTTCCAGCACATCCATCCTCCTGCGCACAACTCTATCCATAGCCCACTCCTCGCAACCATACAACATTATTTTTAACCACTATTTTTTCAAACATACCCATTTTTGCTTTCCGAGATAATGTTCTCGTCTTCCACACATTCTTCAAGGCTCCAAGGATTTTCGCCCCCTCCCCCACCCTATGATCCACTTCCGCTGCCATGGTTCCATCCGCTGCCAGATCCACTCCCAGATATCTAAAATACTTTACTTCCTCCAGTTTTTCTCCATTCAAACTTACCTCCCAATTGACTTGACCCTCAACCCTACTGTACCTAATAACCTTGCTCTTATTCACATTTACTCTAAACCTTCTGGTTTCACACACTTTACCAAACTCAGTCACCAGCTTCTGCAGTTTCTCACATGAATCAGCCACCAGCGCTATATCATCAGCGAACAACAACTGACTCACTTCCCAAGCTCTCTCATCCCCAACAGACTTTATACTTGCCCCTCTTTCCAAAACTCTTGCATTTACCTCCCTAACAACCCCATAAGAATAAGAGCAAGGTTATTAGGTACAGTAGGGTTGAGGGTCAAGTCAATTGGGAGGTAAGTTTGAATGGAGAAAAACTGGAGGAAGTAAAGTGTTTTAGATATCTGGGAGTGGATCTGGCAGCGGATGGAACCATGGAAGCGGAAGTGGATCATAAGGTGGGGGAGGGGGCGAAAATATATATATATATATATATATATATATATATATATATATATATATATATATATATATATATATATATATATATATATATATATATATATATATATATTTATATATATATATATATATATATATATATATATATATATATATATATATATATATATATATATATATATACATATATATATATGAGTTTGGTAAAGTGTGTGAAAGAAGAAAGTTAAGAGTAAATGTGAATAAGAGCAAGGTAATTAGGTACAGTAGGGTTGAGGGTCAAGTCAATTGGGAGGTAAGTTTGAATGGAGAAAAACTGGAGGAAGTAAAGTGTTTTAGATATCTGGGAGTAGATCTAGCAGCGGATGGAACCATGGAAGCGGAAGTGGATCATAGGGTGGGGGAGGGGGCGAAAATCCTGGGAGCCTTGAAGAATGTGTGGAAGTCGAGAACATTATTTCGGGAAGCAAAAATGGGTATGTTTGAAGGAATAGTGGTTCCAACAATGTTGTATGGTTGCAAGGCGTGGGCTATGGATAGAGTTGTGGGCAGGAGGATGGATGTGCTGGAAATGAGATGTTTCAGGACAATGTGTGGTGTGAGGTGGTTTGATCGAGTAAGTAAGGTAAGTGTAAGAGAGATGTGTGGAAATAAAAACAGCGTGGTTGAGAAAGAGCAGAAGAGGGTGTTTTGAAATGGTTTGGGCACATGGAGAGAATGAGTGATGAAAGATTGACCAAGAGGATATATGTGTCGGAGGTGGAGGGAACGAGGAGAAGTGGGAGACCAAATTGGAGGTTGAAAGATGGATTGAAAAAGATTTTGTGTGATCGGGGCCTGAACATGCAGGAGGTGAAAGGAGGGCAAGGAATAGAGTGAATTGGATCGATGTGGTATACCGGAGTTGACGTGCTGTCAGTGGATTGAATCAGGGCATGTGAAGCGTCTGGGGTAAACAATGGAAAGCTGTGTAGGTATGTATATTTGCGTGTGTGGACGTATGTATATACATGTGTATGGGGGTGGGTTGGGCCATTTCTTTCGTCTGGTTCCTTGCGCTACCACGCAATCGCGGGAGACAGCGACAAAGCAAAAAAAAAAATACACGCATATATATATATATATATATATATATATATATATATATATATATATATATATATATATATATATATATATATATTTTCAGTGTGTGAAAAGTTGACCTGAACGATCGTATAATCTTGCAGAGCTGACCAAGTTCATTACAGTGGAGCTTCATAAATCGAGCGTGGCCGAGCGTGTGGGGCCGTCGCTGATGGAGCGTAGGAGCCAAGCAGCCCGGCGGCCCGCTACTGCCGCATTCTACAGGGCGACAAGTTGCTGGAGGTGAACGGATCCTCCATCACCTGCCTCAGCCTCCATCACGTGGCCGCACACATCAGGGACCTCTAGACAAACTCCCTCTTAAGTCATGCTCTGAAGCCGTCCCAGGCTGGCAAACTTGGCTGTTAACCCTGGACTTGGCCGATAGATTCTGCACTTGAGGCTCAGAAGCTGCGAAGCCATTGAGTCGATGAAATTCTAGGACTTTCAAGAACTTTCAAGGGAAAATCAAGACACCATCAAAGCCAGACGTATGCCTTTGCTTCCATCTGGCCACCTGCAGAGAATGCCTAACTAACTCAACCCAAGATTTCCCCAGGACGCCAGTTACTGATTAACTCAGATATATGGAGAGGCATTTATCACATGGGAAAGGATTCCTGATTTAAGTACTTGAGTCCAAGGCCCGTCGCTGTGGCTCACCAACACCACATCACAGCTATCAAGGTAATGGGATGGTCTTCCTCAGCCAGGTGAACTGATGCTGCTGCCGCTCCCCCAGCATGAAGCAAGACATAATGACTGCTGTTTATGAAAACCCAGTTACCATCATCAGAGGCAACACTGGTTGTGGGAAGACAACCCAGAAACAATTGCTCTAAAAAGGTGTAAGGCATAAAGAGTGGTACATTGTATGGTTGGTAGAGTCACATTAAGAATATTATTATATTCTTGTGGAAGAAGCTCACCACACATGTAAGGAAAGTACGGTGTCACCACGTTTCCAAATTTGGTCTGATGTACGACGTGACTAACCTGGGAGAAAAAATGTAAATGAGCAGTTAGCATGTAGAGATCACGAGACGTATGAAGTATGATGTTCACGTAATTTTAGCATCATTTTAGTGACAAGAGAGAGATTCTTCATACGTTAATGGATGAAGCAAAAGAAGATATTGGTTGGAAGTACTTCCCGAGACTTATTGTACTACAACATAGAGGTGAAGTTGCGGTGAATGGATACCATGTGAACATTTCAAAAGCAAATACACAGCTGGACTTCATCTACCTCCTATCATTAATGACATTGAAGCAGACAAGATGAGTGAGATGGCTACTGCTTGTGAATCGCCTACAAAGAGTGTCCTTAAGTTTGACGATGACTCAGAATTTCCTCCAGTGTAAACAGTGCAGTTAGTAACTCTGGGACTTTCCCATAATTGAAATCATTTCTTCATGTCAGGTTTTGTGGGCTGAGAAGGCAGCTTATATTCAAATTATTGTTACAAAACTATCTCAATAAATATCATCCAGATCTCTGTGATGAATGTTAAATATTGCAAGTGTAATGAGAGATTTTAACTACGTATAATGTTTCTTGTACATTAGCATATTACTGGGAAGATGTGCTGAAGATGAAGCAAGATAAAGTTCAGTAATTTCAAGATAATCAGTCTGTCCTGGTTGTCTTAGTTTTTTGATGCTTAACATTTGGTGAAGTAAGGCATTTACATCATATGTTTTACTTTAATGAAAGTATTTTCCTTATTTTCAGTAATTTCAGAATATCTTATGATTCACATAATTTGATGTATATGACCGTGTATGTATATATATATATATATATATATATATATATATATATATATATATATATATATATATATATATATATATATATATATATATATATATATATATATATATATATATATATATATATATATATATATATGTATATATATATAGATATAGATATATATATATATATATATATATATATATATATATATATATATATATATATATATATATATATATATATATATATATATATGGCAGCGGATGGAACCATGGAAGCGGAAGTGGATCATAGGGTGGGGGAGGGGGCGAAAATTCTGGGGGCCTTGAAGAATGTGTGGAAGTCGAGAACATTATCTCCGAAAGCAAAAATGGGTGTATGAAGGAATAGTGGTTCCAACAATGTTGTATGGTTGCAAGGCGTGGGCTATGGATAGAGTTGTGCGCAGGAGGATGGATGTGCTGGAAATGAGATGTTTGAGGACAATGTGTGGTGTGAGGTGGTTTGATCGAGTGAGTAACGTAAGGGTAAGAGAGATGTGTGGAAATAAAAAGAGCGTGGTTGAGAGAGCAGAAGAGGGTGTTTTGAAGTGGTTTGGGCACATGGAGAGGATGAGTGAGGAAAGATTGACCAAGAGGATATATGTGTCGGAGGTGGAGGGAACAAGGAGAAG
>NC_092269.1:19162415-19169915 GCF_036320965.1 Panulirus ornatus
CCAAGACTTGCATACCCATCTTGCACTGACAGACAATGACCTCTCTTTGTACACACTCCTCATGCACCTTAGCCACCTCATCCACCCTATGGGCCATGTCATCCCCTTGGTTCCACCTGCTGCAACGTCCAACCCCATATGCATTCCCTTTTGTCCTTTAGTATTCAAGGCCCGTTACTCGCACCCAGACAATATCTTTGGGAACTTAGTTAATTATACCCTCACTTTCCACACACTTTTCATTACACCCAGGACCTCAGCCACCTCACCCACCCCGTGCTTCACCTCAACTCCCATAGTTCCATCAGCAGTCAAGTACACTCATGCATCTAAAACACTGCACTTCTTCCAGGTTCTCCCTGTTCAAACTCATGATCAAACCAGCCTGTCTGTCCTCCTTGTTGAAACTCATTTCCTTTTAATCACATTAGCCGTCAACTTTCACTTTTTATACGCTCCCAAACTCAGACACCAGCTTCTGCAGTTTCTCGCTTGTGTCTACCACCAAAACCTTGCCATCCGCAAGCAGGATCAGACTCAACTCGAGACCGTTCTCCCCGATCCTCAGCTTACTGTAGGCTCACTATTTTTTCTAAAACCCCAGGATTTATCTTCGTTTCCTTCTCATCAATAAAGAGATTAAACAGCCGTGGTGACATCACACTCTCTAAGAAGGGCAGAAATAGGTATAGTGATATCAACAAACAAAGACCTATTCAGCACTCGCGGTCGCAATATTGTCGGATTCACTACAAGCTGCCACTTCGATTTCAAAAGAAAAAATGATTGTACCAGTTTTGGATTAGCCAAGCTTATTAGTTTGTGTCAAGACTCAGATAGAGTACACTGCATAACACTCTTAGGTGTGGATACATTTGAAATGTGGGGAAACTTTGAGAATGTAAAACTTCTCCTTGAAGGAATTAACTTCCTTGAGAAGTGAAAAGAAATTGTAAAAGGAAAAGCCAAGTCGAATGAAGGAAGAAATGAAAGAACTAAACTTAAAAAGAAGGGTTTACAAGGTATCTACGTCAAGTGTCGAAAATCATGACCTTGAAAATGTACATTAGATTACAAAGAGAAAAAGTATCCTAAAGAATTCTTCATATATGATTAAACCAAAATGAAATCAAGGATACCATTGATCATTATCAAATGATAATGGCACATTAACTAGCGACAGTTAAGGAATGACTTCCTTGGATCAGTGTTTACCATAGAAAATGTGTCTATTATACCACAAACACAAACGTATTTCTGGACACCGTTGATGAAATATTGGACACTGGTAATGTTGAATGCCACGAAGTGCTGACATGTCTGGACAAACTAAATCTGAACAAATCAGTTGGTCCGGATGACATCTCCCCGCCTCCTCAATATTGAAAGAAGCCAGCCTGAAAGTAATTTTTCCAATCACCAAAATACTCATCCCTCACCACGGTAACATGGTCGGTAGAGCTTTCGTCTTCCAGCCCAGTCATCCGACATTCGATTCCTGGTTGGAAGACGTCGCGAGAATCGATGTTTATTGAAAATACTAAAAAAAAATTCAGTGCAGGAAGAGAAAGTGCCTAAGACTAGAGTTAGAAAATGTACTTTGAAGTCTCGGTCTATTAACCTCGTTTTTTTTTTTTCTGTAAAACGTTAGAAACAATAATCAGACAAATTCGTCAAATTCTTAGGAAAATGTAGATTAACCATCAACATGTTTTCCGGATTTGATCATATTTAACGAATCTGATTGAATTTGTTAGCCATATATATGATAAAGAGGGCTCCAAAACTCGAAAATTTTCGTGAAGCCTTCGATAATGTGCCAGAAAAGAGATGGCTTAATGAAATTTGAAATTCATAGCTAAGGAGGTCGGATCTGCCTGTGGATAGTGTACTGGCAGCTCTCAGAAGGGAAACAAAATAGTATCAAATGGGTAAGCATACGATTGGCTTCACGTGTCTAGTGGAGTTGCATAAGGCTCAGTCCTAGGAACCATATCATTTATTTTGTACACTATCGACCTCACCAGTATAATCTCAAAATGTGCTGTCGACGACACAGAAAACAAAGCCAACACACAATGAAGATTCAGATGGGTTTAGACAAACTGGTAGAGTGGAAATAGACATGTCACATGGATTTCACCGTGGACATATACAAAATGGACTGTGGCACATGGAGAGAATGAGTGAGGAAAGATTGACCAAGAGGATGTATGTGTCGGAGGTGGAGGGAACGAGGAGAAGAGGGAGACCAAATTGGAGGTGGAAAGATGGAGTGAAAAAGATTTTGTGTGATCGGGGCCTGAACATGCAGGAGGGTGAAAGGAGGGCAAGGAATAGAGTGAATTGGAGCGATGTGGTATACCGGGGTTGACGTGCTGTCAGTGGATTGAATCAAGGCATGTGAAGCGTCTGGGGTAAACCATGGAAAGCTGTGTAAGTATGTATATTTGCGTGTGTGGACGTATGTATATACATGTGTATGGGGGGGGGGGGGGTTGGGCCATTTCTTTCGTCTGTTTCCTTGCGCTACCTCGCAAACGCGGGAGACAGCGACAAAGTATAATAAAATATAAATAAATATATATATATATATATATATATATATATATCATTGAGACCATCATGAGCTACGAGCGCAGAAACTGGTGTCCGTGAGAGGAGTACAGTGCTAGGCTAACAAGACATCTGAAGGGTTATTAACGGTGGAAATCCTTTTGAAACATGATCCTGTCTCGTAACCTCAACGGCACGCTCAGCTGGATGGAAGGCATCATTGAAGAGATACCTGAGGGTGAGATGAACAGCCCATACCCCACATTCTACTTTCCTCATCATCCTGTCGTCAGGGAAGTCAGCACCACAAGTAAAGCATCCTCCTCGAAGGCTCAGAGTGGGGTGCCTAAATGTGTGTGGATGTAACCAAGATGTGAAGACCCTTACTGGAAAAACAATCACTCTTGAAGTAGAACCTTCAGACACAATTGAAAATGTGAAGGAAAATAGTGAAATTGGAAAAAAATGTAGCTTAGACATTGAAGCTTATTGATACAGTCGTTAAATTGATGAGAACTGCTATTGACGTTTGTGTAAATAAATTATACATTTCCTTTTTTCCATAGCCAGAGGTTGAACCATTATGTGACATTCATATTTTTCATTCATTTCAAGCTAGAAGTTTCAGTTTTCTAAATTGTTTCTTACATTTTTCATATGTATATATATGTATGTGTGTGTGTGTGTATATGTGCGTATGTATGTGTATGTGTGTGTATGTGTATATGTATATATATATGTATATTATCCCTGGGGATAGAGGTGAAAGAATACTTCCCACGTATTCCTCGCGTGTCGTAGAAAGCGACTAGAGGGGACGGGAGCGGGGGGCCAGAAATCCTCCCCTCCTTGTATTAACTTTCTAAAATGGGAAACAGAAGAAGGAGTCACGCGGGGAGCGCTCATCCTCCTCGAAGGCTCAGAGTAGGGTGCCTAAATGTGTGTGGATGTAACCAAGATGTGAAAAAAGGAGAGATAGGTAGTATGTTTGAGGAAAGGAACCTGGATGTTTTGGCTCTGAGTGAAACGAAGCTCAAGGGTAAAGGGGAAGAGTGGTTTGGGAATGTCTGGGGAGTAAAGTCAGGGGTTAGTGAGAGGACAAGAGCAAGGGAAGGAGTAGCAATACTCCTGAAACAGGAGTTGTGGGAGTATGTGATAGAGTGTAAGAAAGTAAATTCTCGATTAATATGGGTAAAACTGAAAGTTGATGGAGAGAGGTGAGTGATTATTGGTGCATATGCACCTGGGCATGAGAAGAAAGATCAAGAGAGGCAAGTGTTTTGGGAGCAGCTGAATGAGTGTGTTAGTGGTTTTGATGCACGAGACCGGGTTATAGTGATGGGTGATTTGAATGCAAAGGTGAGTAATGTGGCAGTTGAGGGAATATTTGGTATACATGGGGTGTTCAGTGTTGTAAATGGAAATGGTGAAGAGCTTGTAGATTTATGTGCTGAAAAAGGACTGATGATTGGGAATACCTGGTTTAAAAAGCGAGATATAGATAAGTATACTTATGTAAGTAGGAGAGATGGCCAGAGAGCGTTATTGGATTACGTGTTAATTGACAGGCGTGCGAAAGAGAGACTTTTGGATGTTAATGTGCTGAGAGGTGCAACTGGAGGGATGTCTGATCACTATCTTGTGGAGGCTAAGGTGAAGATTTGTATGGGTTTTCAGAAAAGAAGAGTGAATGTTGGGGTGAAGAGGGTGGTGAGAGTAAGTGAGCTTGAGAAGGAGACCTGTGTGAGGAAGTACCAGGAGAGACTGAGTACAGAATGGAAAAAGGTGAGAACAATGGAAGCAAGGGGAGTGGGGGAGGAATGGGATGTATTTAGGGAATCAGTGATGGATTGCGCAAAAGATGCTTGTGGCATGAGAAGAGTGGGAGGTGGGTTGATTAGAAAGGGTAGTGAGTGGTGGGATGAAGAAGTAAGAGTATTAGTGAAAGAGAAGAGGGAGGCATTTGGACGATTTTTGCAGGGAAAAAATGCAATTGAGTGGGAGATGTATAAAAGAAAGATACAGGAGGTCAAGAGAAAGGTGCAAGAGGTGAAAAAAAGGGCAAATGAGAGTTGGGGTGAGAGAGTATCATTAAATTTTAGGGAGAATAAAAAGATGTTTTGGAATGAGGTAAATAAAGTGCGTAAGACAAGGGAGCAAATGGGAACTTCAGTGAAGGGCGCAAATGGGGAGGTGATAACAAGTAGTGGTGATGTGAGAAGGAGATGGAGTGAGTATTTTGAAGGTTTGTTGAATGTGTTTGATGATAGAGTGGCAGATATAGGGTGTTTTGGTCGAGGTGGTGTGCAAAGTGAGAGGGTTAGGGAAAATGATTTGGTAAACAGAGAAGAGGTAGTGAAAGCTTTGCGGAAGATGAAAGCCGGCAAGGCAGCAGGTTTGGATGGTATTGCAGTGGAATTTATTAAAAAAGGGGGTGACTGTATTGTTGACTGGTTGGTAAGGTTATTTAATGTATGTATGACTCATGGTGAGGTGCCTGAGGATTGGCGGAATGCGTGCATAGTGCCATTGTACAAAGGCAAAGGGGATAAGAGTGAGTGCTCAAATTACAGAGGTATAAGTTTGTTGAGTATTCCTGGTAAATTATATGGGAGGGTATTGATTGAGAGGGTGAAGGCATGTACAGAGCATCAGATTGGGGAAGAGCAGTGTGGTTTCAGAAGTGGTAGAGGATGTGTGGATCAGGTGTTTGCTTTGAAGGTATGGCATTGCAGTGGAGTTTATTAAGTGGGGGGGGGGGGGGGAGGTGACTGTATTATTGACTGGTTGGTGGGGTTATTCAATGTATGTGTGACTCATGGTGGGGTGCCTGAGGATTGGCGGAATGCATGCATGGTGCCATTGTACAAAGGCAAAGGGGATAAGAGTAAGTGCTCAAATTACAGAGGTGTGAGTTTGTTGAGTGTTCCTGGTAAGTTATATGTGAGGGTATTGATTGAGAGGGTGGGGGTATGTGCAGAGCGTCAGATTGGGGAAGAGCAGTGTGGTCTCGGAGGTGGTGGAGGATGTGGGGATCGGGTGTTTGCTTTGAGGGATGTATGTGAGAAGTGCTTGGAGGAGCAAATGGATTTGTATGTAGCATTTATGGATCTGGAGAAGGCATATGATAGAGTTGATAGAGATGCTCTGTGGAAGGTATTAAGAATGTGTGGTGTGGGAGGCAAGTTCTTAGAAGCAGTGAAAAGTTTTTATCGAGGATGTAAGGCATGTGTTTGTGTAGGGGGAGAGGAGTGTGATTGGTTCTCGGTGAATGTAGGTTTGCGGCAGGGGTGTGTGATATCTCCATGGTTGTTTAATTTGTTTATGGATGTGGTTGTTAGGGAGGTGAATGCGGGAGTTTTGGAAAGAGGGGCAAGTATGAAGTCTGTTGGGGATGAGAGAGCTTGGGAAGTGAGTCAGTTGTTGTTCGCTGAAGATACAGCGCTGGTGGCTGATTCATGTGAGAAGCTGCATAAGCTGGTGACTGAGTTTTGTAAAGTGTGTGGAAGAAGAAAGTTAAGAGTAAATGTGAATAAGAGCAAGGTTATTAGGTACAGCAGGGTTGATGGTCAAGTCAATTGGGAGGTAAGTTTGAATGGAGAAAAACTGGAGGAAGTAAAGTGTTTTAGATATCTGGGAGTGGATCTGGCAGCGGATGGAACCATGGAAGCGAAAGTGGATCATAGGGTGGGGGAGGGGGCGAAAATCCTAGGAGCCTTGAAGAATGTGTGGAAGTCGAGAACATTATCTCGGAAAGCAAAAATGGGTATGTTTGAATGAATAGTGGTTCCAACAATGTTGTATGGTTGCTAGGCGTGGGCTATGGATAGAGTTGTGCGCAGGAGGATGGATGTGCTGGAAATGAGATGTTTGAGGACAATGTGTGGTGTGAGGTGGTTTGATCGAGTAAGTAACGTAAGGGTAAGGGGGATGTGTGGAAATAAAAAGATCGTGGTTGAGAGAGCAGAGGAGGGTGTTTTGAAATGGTTTGGGAACATGGAGAGAATGAGTGAGGAAAGATTGGCCAAGAGGATATATGTGTCGGAGGTGGAGGGAACGAGAAGTGGGAGACCAAATTGAAGGTGGAAAGATGGAGTGAAAAAGATTTTGTGTGATCGGGGCCTGAACATGCAGGAGGGTGAAAGGAGGGCAAGGAATAGAGTGAATTGGATCGATGTGGTATACCGGGGTTGACGTGCTGTCAATGGATTGAATCAGGGCATGTGAAGCGTCTGGGGTAAACCATGGAAAGCTGTGTAGGTATGTATATTTGCGTGTGTGGACGTATGTATATACATGTGTATGGGGGTGGGTTGGCCCATTTCTTTCGTCTGTTTCCTTGCGCTACCTCGCAAACGCGGGAGACAGCGACAAAAAAAAAAATTATATATATATATATATATATATATATATATATATATATATATATATATATATATATATATATATATATATATATATATACTTATATTTATATATATATATATATATATATATATATATATATATGTATATATATATATATATATATATATATATATATATATATATATATATATATATATATATATATATATATATATATATATATAATTAAAACGATGGATTTGTGATGCTTCATGACGGGAGAGGAGAAACTGAAGATGAAACTCTTCCCAGTACAAACTCATCAGACTAAAATACTGATGTATGCAGAGATTCCCCAAAGTTTCTAACTGCCTGAACTGCACTTCTCCAAGTATTAGCAGTTTCTAAGTTCTTCTCAAAAGTATCCTCTTCGTCTACTTCAAAATTGTGTATGCCACTATCGTTAACAACATGCCTGTGTTCATCACTGGACTCCAGCCATGGCTCTGAACAAATCATCCTCGCCGGTGATCATCGAAAGACGACGAACTTCACCAGCCACTCACTCGACACGCTACTAGAGATCTATCCGTGTCT
>NC_092269.1:19174915-19203286 GCF_036320965.1 Panulirus ornatus
ATGCAGGAGGGTGAAAGGCGGGCAAGGAATAGAGTGAATTGGATCGATGTGGTATACCGGGGTTGACGTGCTGTCAGTGGATTGAATCAGGGCATGTGAAGCGTCTGGGGTAAACCATGGAAAGTTGTGTGGGGCCTGGATGTGGAAAGGGAGCTGTGGTTTCGGGCATTATTGCATGACAGCTGGAGACTGAGTGTGAACGAATGGGGCCTTTGTTATCTTTTCCTAGCGCTACCTCGCACACATGAGGGGGGAGAGGGATGGTATTCCATTTGTAGTGAGGTGGCGATGGAAATGAATAAAGGCAGGCAGTGTTTATATATGTATGAGTCTGTATGTGTATATATATGTGTACATTGAGATGTATAGGTGTGTATGTTTGCGTGTGTGGACGTGTGTGTATATACATGTGTATGGGGGTGGGTTTGGCCATTTCTTTCTTCTGTTTCCTTGCGCTACCTCGCAAATGCGGGAGACAGCGACAAAGCAAAATAATAATAATAATGATAATATATATGTATATATATATATATATATATATATATAAATATATATATATATATATATATATATATATATATATATATATATATATATATATTTTTCTTCTTTTTCATACTACTCGCCATTTCCCACGTTAGCGAGGTAGCGTTAAGAACAGAGGACTGGGCCTTTGAGGGAATATCCTCATCTGGCCCCCTTCTCTGTTGCTTCTTTGGAAAAAATAAAAAAAAAAAAAGAGGGGTGGATTTCCAGCCCCCCGCTCCCTACCCTTTTAGTCGCCTTCTACGACACGCAGGGAATATATGGAAAGTATTCTTTCTCCCCTATCCCCAGGGATAACATATATATATATATATATATATATATATATATATATATATATATATATATATATATATATATATATATATATATATATATATATATATATATGGAAAGAGGGGCAAGTATGAAGTCTGTTGGGGATGAGAGAGCTTGGGAAGTGAGTCAGTTGTTGTTCGCTGATGATACAGCGCTGGTGGCTGATTCATGTGAGAAACTGCAGAAGCTGGTGACTGAGTTTGGTAAAGTGTGTGAAAGAAGAAAGTTAAGAGTAAATGTGAATAAGGGCAAGGTTATTAGGTGCAGTAGGGTTGAGGGTCAAGTCAATTGGGAGGTGAGTTTGAATGGAGAAAAACTGGAGGAAGTGAAGTGTTTTAGATATCTGGGAGTGGATCTGGCAGCGGATGGAACCATGGAAGCGGAAGTGGATCATAGGGTGGGGGAGGGGGCGAAAATTCTGGGAGCCTTGAAGAATGTGTGGAAGTCGAGAACATTATCTCGGAAAGCAAAAATGGGTATGTTTGAAGGAATAGTGGTTCCAACAATGTTGTATGGTTGCGAGGCGTGGGCTATGGATAGAGTTGTTCGCAGGAGGATGGATGTGCTGGAAATGAGATGTTTGAGGACAATGTGTGGTGTGAGGTGGTTTGATCGAGTAAGTAACGTAAGGGTAAGAGAGATGTGTGGAAATAAAAAGAGCGTGGTTGAGAAAGCAGAAGAGGGTGTTTTGAAATGGTTTGGGCACATGGAGAGAATGAGTGAGGAAAGATTGACCAAGAGGATATATGTGTCGGAGGTGGAGGGAACGAGGAGAAGAGGGAGACCAAATTGGAGGTGGAAAGATGGAGTGAAAAAGATTTTGTGTGATCGGGGCCTGAACATGCAGGAGGGTGAAAGGAGGGCAAGGAATAGAGTGAATTGGAGCGATGTGGTATACCGGGGTTGACGTGCTGTCAGTGGATTGAATCAAGGCATGTGAAGCGTCTGGGGTAAACCATGGAAAGCTGTGTAGGTATGTATATTTGCGTGTGTGGACGTATGTATATACATGTGTATGGGGGTGGGTTGGGCCATTTCTTTCGTCTGTTTCCTTGCGCTACCTCGCAAACGCGGGAGACAGCGACAAAGCAAAAAAAAAAAAATATACATATATATATATATATATATATATATATATATATATATATATCTTTTTTTTTTAAACTATTCGCCATTTCCCGCGTTAGCGAGGTAGCGTTAAGAACAGAGGACTGGGCCATTGAGGGAATATCCTCACCTGGCCCCCTTCTCTGTTCCTTCTTTTGGAAAATTAAAAAAAAATTGAGAGGGGAGGATTTCCAGCCCCCCGCTCCCTCCCATTTTAGTCGCCTTCTACGACACGCAGGGAATACGTGGGAAGTATTCTTTCTCCCCTATATATATATATATATATATATATATATATATATATATATATATATATCATCCCTAGGAATGGGGAGAACAAATGCTTCCCACGTTTTCCCTTTTTGTCGTACAAGGCGACAAATTGGGACGGTGCTAGAAAAGCTCCCTTCTTTGTGTTTCAAGCTTTCTAAAACGGCAAACAGAAGAAGGTGTCACGCGGGGAGTGCTCATCCTCCTCGAAGACATACTAGGGTGCTTAAATGTGTGTGGATGTAACCAAGATGACATCAAAGGGGAGATAAGTAGTTTGTTTGAGGAAAGGAACCTGAATGTTTTGGCTCTGAGTGAAACGAAGCTCAAGAGCAAATAGGAGGTGTGGTTTGGGAATGTTTTGGGAGTTAAGTCAAGGCTTGGTGAGAGGATAAGAGCAAGGGAAGGAATAGCACTACTCCTGAAACAGGAGTTGTGGGAGTATGTGATAGATTGTGAAAAAGTATACTATAGATTGATATGGGTAAAACTGAGAGTGAATGGAGAGAGATGGGTGGTTATTGGTGCATTTGCACCTGGGCATAAGAAGAACGATCATGAGAGGCAAGTGTTTTGGAAGCAACTGAGTGAGTGTGTTTGTAGTTTTGGTGCACGAGACTGGGTTATAATGATGGGTGATTTAAATGCAGAGGTGAGTAATGTGGCAGTTGAGGGAATTATTGATGTATATGGGGTGTGTAGTGTTGTAAATGGAAATGGTAAAGAGATTGTAGATTTTTGTGCTGAAAAAAAGACTGATGATTGGGAGTACCTGGTTTAAAAAGAGAGATACACATAAGTGTACGTAGTTAAGTAGGAGAGACGGCTAGAGAGCGTTATTGCATTCCGTGCTAATTGATAGGTTCGTGGAAGAGAGCCTTTTGGATGTTAATGTTCTGAGAGTTGCAGCTGAAGGGATTTTTGATCATTATCTTTTGAAGGCGGTGAAGATTTGTAGAATTTTTCAGAAAACAAGAGAGAATGTTGGGGTGAAGAGTGGTGAGAGTGAGTGAGCTTGGGAAGGCTACTTGTGTGAGGAAGTACCAGAAGAGACTGAGTGCAAAATGGAAGAGGTGAGAGCAAAGGACGTAAAGGGAGTGGGGGAGGATGTATTTAGGGAAGCAGTTTTGGCTTGTGCAAAAGATGATTGTGGCATGAAAAGAGTGGGAGGAGGGCAGATTAGAAAGGGTAGTGAGTGTTGGGATGAGGATTATTGGTGGAAGAGAAGAAAGAGGCATTTGGACGATTTTTGCAGGGAAATGCTGCAAATGACTAGGAGATATATAAAAGAAAGAGATAAGAGGTCAAGAGAAAGGTGCAAGAGGTGATAAAGAGTGCAAATGAGAGTTGGGATGAGAGAGTATCATTAAATTTTAGGGAGAATAAAACGATGTTTTGGAAGGAGGTAAATAAAGTGCGTAAGACAAAAGAACAAATGGGAACATCGGTGAAGAGGGGTAATGGGGAGGTAATAACAAGTAGTGGTGATGTAAGGAGGTGGAGTGAGTATTTTGAAGGTTTGTTGAATATGTTAGATGATAGAGTGGCAGATATAGGGTGTTTTGCTCGAGGTGCTGTGCGAAGTGAGAGAGTTAGGGAGAATGATTTGGTAAACAGAGAAGAGGTAATAAAACCTTTGCTGAAGATGAAAGCTAGCAAGGCAGCAGGTTTGGATGGCATTGCAGTCGAATTTAGCAGAAAGGTGGTGACTGTGTTGTTGACTCGTTGGTAAGAATATTTAATGTATGTATGGCTCATGGTGAACTGCCTGAGGATTGTCGGAATGCTTGCATAGTGCCATGTACAAAGGGAAAGGGGATAAAGGTGAGTGCTCAAATTACAGATGTATAAGTTTGAAGGTGGCTGATTCATGTGAGAAACTGCAGAAGCTGGTGACTGAGTTTGGTAAAGTGTGTGGAAGAAGAAAGTTGAGAGTAAATGTGAATAAGAGCAAGGTTATTAGGTACAGTAGGGGTGAGGGTCAAGTCAATTGGGAGGTGAGTCTGAATGGAGAAAAACTGGAGGAAGTGAAGTGTTTTAGATATCTGGGAGTGGATCTGTCAGCGGATGGAACCATGGAAGCGGAAGTGGATCATAGGGTGGGGGAGGGGGCGAAAATTTTGGGAGCCTTGAAAAATGTGTGGAAGTCGAGAACATTATCTCGGAAAGCAAAAATGGGTATGTTTGAGGGAATAGTGGTTCCAACAATGTTGTATGGTTGCGAGGCGTGGGCTATGGATAGAGATGTGCGCAGGAGGATGGATGTGCTGGAAATGAGATGTTTGAGGACAATGTGTGGTGTGAGGTGGTTTGATCGAGTAAGTAACGTAAGGGTAAGAGAGATGTGTGGAAATAAAAAGAGCGTGGTTGAGAGAGCAGAAGAGGGTGTTTTGAAATGGTTTGGGCACATGGAGAGAATGAGTGAGGAGAGATTGACCAAGAGGATATATGTGTCGGAGGTGGAGGGAACGAGGAGAAGAGGGAGACCAAATTGGAGGTGGAAAGATGGAGTGAAAAAGATTTTGTGTGATCGGGGCCTGAACATGCAGGAGGGTGAAAGGAGGGCAAGAAATAGAGTGAATTGGAGTCATGTGGTATACAGGGGTTGACGTGCTGTCAGTGGATTGAAGCAAGGCATGTGAAGCGTCTGGGGTAAACCATGGAAAGCTGTGTAGGTATGTATATTTGCGTGTGTGGACGTGTGTATGTACATGTGTATGGGGGGGGGGGGGTTGGGCCATTTCTTTCGTCTGTTTCCTTGCGCTACCTCGCAAACGCGGGAGACAGCGACAAAGTATAAAAAAAAAAAAAAGTTTGTTGAGTATTCCTGGGAAATTATATGGGAAGATAGTGATTGAGATTGTGAAGGTTTGTACAGAGCATCAGATTGGGGAAGAGCAGTGTGGTGTCAGAAGTGTTTGCTTTGAAAATTGTATGTGAGAAAGACCTAGAAAAACAAGTGGTTTTGTATGTAGCATTCATGGATCTGAAGAAGGTGTATGATAGAGTTGATAGGGATGCTTTCCTGAAGGTATCAAGAATATATGGTGTGTGAGGCAAGTTGCTAGAAGCAAAGTTTTCATCGAGTATGTAAGGCATATGTACGAGTAAAAAGACAGGAAAGTGATTCGTTCTCAGTGAATGTCGGTTTGCGGCAGGGGTGCCTGATGTCTTCATAGTTGTTTAATTTGTTTATGGATGGGGTTGTTAGGGAGGTGTATGCAAGAGTTGTGGAGAAAGGGGCAAGTATCCAGTCTGTTGTGGATGAGAGGGCTTCGGGAGTGAGTCGGTTGTTTCTCGGTGGTAATACAACGCTGGTGGCTGATTCGGGTGAGAAACTGCAAAAGCTGGTGACTGAGATTGGTAAAGTGTGTGAAAGAAGAGCAAATGTGAATATGAAGAAGGTTATCAGGCACAGTAGGGTTGAGGGACAAGTCAATTGGGAGGTAGGTTTGAATGGAGAAAAACTGGAGGAAGTAAAGTGTTTTAGATATCTGGAAGTGGATCTGGCAGCGGATGGAACCATGGAAGCGACAGTGAGTACAGGTAGGGGGAGGGGGGCGAAAGTTCTGGGAGCGTTGAAAAATGTGTGGAAGGCGAGAACATTATCTCGGAAAGCAAAAATGAGGATGTTTGAAAAAATAGTGTTTCCAACTATGTTATATGGTTCCGAGGCGTGGGCAGCGGATGGAATCATGGAAGCGAGGGTTGTGCGGAAGAGGGTGGATGTGTCTGAAATGAGATGTCTTAGGACAATATGTGGTGTGAGATGATATGATCGAGTAAATAATGAAAGGGTAAGAGAGATAATCAGTAATAAAAAGAGTGTGGTAGAGAGAGCAGAAGAGGGTGTTTTGAAATGGTTTGGTCACATGGAGAGAATGAGTAAGGAAAGACTGACAAAGAGGACATATGCTGCCTTTATTCGTTCCCGTTGCCACCCCGCCACACATGAAATAACACCTCCCACCTCCCCTCCGACGTGCGCGATGTAGCGCTAAGAAAAGACAACAAAGGCCACATTCGTTCACACTTACTCTCTGGCTCTCATGTATAATGCTCTGAAACCACAGCTCCCTTTCCATATCCGGGCCCCACAAAACTTTCAATGATTTATCCCAGACGCTTCACATACCCTGGTTCAATCCACTGAAAGCACGTCGACTGCGGTATACCACATCCTTCCAATTCACTCTATTCCTTACACGTCTTTCACCCTCCTGCATGTTCAGGCCCCGATCTCTCAAAATCTTTTTCACTCGATCCTTCCACCTCAAATTATGCCTCCCACTTCTCGTTCCATCCACCTTTGACACATATATCCTCTTTATCAATCTTTCCTCACTCGTTCACTCCATGTGCCCAGACCCTTTCAATACACCCTCTTCTGCTCTCTCAACCACACTCTTTTTATCACCAAACATCTCTCTATCCCTTTCATTACTTACTCGATCAAACCACCTCGCACCACATATTGTTCTCAAACATCTCATTTCAAACACATCCACCCTCATCCGAACAACCCCATCTATAGGCCACGCCTCGCTTCCATGGTTCCATCCGCTGCCAAATTCACTCCCATATATCTAAAACACTTCATTTCCTCCAGTTTTCCTCCATTCAAATTTACCTTCCGATTTACTTGTCCTTAAACTACTGTACCTAATAACCTTGCTCTTCTTCACATTTACTCTTAAACTTTCTTCGTTCAAGCACTTTACCAAACTCATCCACCAGCTCCTGCAGTTTTGATCGAGGTGTTGTGCGAAGTGAGAGGGTCAGGGGAGAATGATTTGATAAACTGAGAAGAGGTTTAATAAAAGCTTTGCGGAAGATGAAAGCCAGCAAGGCGGCGGGTTTAGATGGTATTGCAGTGGAATGTATTAAAAGGGGGTGACTGTGTTGTTGACTGGTTGGTTAGGATATCTAATGTATGTACGGCTCATGGTGAAGTGCCGAGGATTGTTGGAATGCATGCATATAGCCATGTACAAATGCAAGGGGGATAAAGGTGAGTATTCCTATGAAATTATATGGGAGGATATTGATTTGAGACAGTGAAGGCTTGTACAGAACATCAGATTTGGGAAGAGCAGTGTGGTGTCAGAAGTGGTAAATGATGTGTGGATCATTCGTTTGCTTGAGCATGTATGTGAGAAATACTTGGAAAACAATATGGATTTGTATGTAGCATTTATGGATCTGAAGAAGGCGTATGATAGAGTTGATAAGGATGCTCTTTGAAGGTATCAAGAATGTATGGTGTGTAAGGCAAGTTGTTAGAAGCAGTAAAAATTTTTATCGTGGATGTAAGGCATGTGTACGAGTAGGAAGAGAGGAAAGTGATTGGTTCTCAGTGATCGTCTGTTTGCGGCAGGTGTGCCTGATGTTTTCATGTTGTTTATTTGTTTATGGATGGGTTGTTAGGGAGTGAGTGGAAGAGTTGTGGAGAGAGAGGGGCAAGTATGCAGTCTGTTGTGGATGAGAGGGCTTGGGAGTGAGTCAGGTTGTTGCTCGCGATGATTACAACGCTGGTGGCTGATTCGGGTGAGAAACTGCAGAAGCTGGTGACTAAGTTTCGTAAAGTGTGTGAAAGAATACGAGAGTGAATGTGAATATGAAGAAGGTTATCAGGCACAGTAGGGTTGAGGGACAAGTCAATTGGGAGGTAGGTTTGAATGGAGAAAAACTGGAGGAAGTAAAGTGTTTTAGATATCTGGAAGTGGATCTGGCAGCGGATGGAACCATGGAAGCGACAGTGAGTACAGGTAGGGGGAGGGGGGCGAAAGTTCTGGGAGCGTTGAAAAATGTGTGGAAGGCGAGAACATTATCTCGGAAAGCAAAAATGAGGATGTTTGAAAAAATAGTGTTTCCAACTATGTTATATGGTTCCGAGGCGTGGGCAGCGGATGGAATCATGGAAGCGAGGGTTGTGCGGAAGAGGGTGGATGTGTCTGAAATGAGATGTCTTAGGACAATATGTGGTGTGAGATGATATGATCGAGTAAATAATGAAAGGGTAAGAGAGATAATCAGTAATAAAAAGAGTGTGGTAGAGAGAGCAGAAGAGGGTGTTTTGAAATGGTTTGGTCACATGGAGAGAATGAGTAAGGAAAGACTGACAAAGAGGACATATGCTGCCTTTATTCGTTCCCGTTGCCACCCCGCCACACATGAAATAACACCTCCCACCTCCCCTCCGACGTGCGCGATGTAGCGCTAAGAAAAGACAACAAAGGCCACATTCGTTCACACTTACTCTCTGGCTCTCATGTATAATGCTCTGAAACCACAGCTCCCTTTCCATATCCGGGCCCCACAAAACTTTCAATGATTTATCCCAGACGCTTCACATACCCTGGTTCAATCCACTGAAAGCACGTCGACTGCGGTATACCACATCCTTCCAATTCACTCTATTCCTTACACGTCTTTCACCCTCCTGCATGTTCAGGCCCCGATCTCTCAAAATCTTTTTCACTCGATCCTTCCACCTCAAATTATGCCTCCCACTTCTCGTTCCATCCACCTTTGACACATATATCCTCTTTATCAATCTTTCCTCACTCGTTCACTCCATGTGCCCAGACCCTTTCAATACACCCTCTTCTGCTCTCTCAACCACACTCTTTTTATCACCAAACATCTCTCTATCCCTTTCATTACTTACTCGATCAAACCACCTCGCACCACATATTGTTCTCAAACATCTCATTTCAAACACATCCACCCTCATCCGAACAACCCCATCTATAGGCCACGCCTCGCTTCCATGGTTCCATCCGCTGCCAAATTCACTCCCATATATCTAAAACACTTCATTTCCTCCAGTTTTCCTCCATTCAAATTTACCTTCCGATTTACTTGTCCCTTAAACCTACTGTACCTAATAACCTTGCTCTTCTTCACATTTACTCTTAACTTTCTTCGTTCAAGCACTTTACCAAACTCATCCACCAGCTCCTGCAGTTTTGATCGAGGTGTTGTGCGAAGTGAGAGGGTCAGGGAGAATGATTTGATAAACTGAGAAGAGTTAATAAAAGCTTTGCGGAAGATGAAAGCCAGCAAGGCGGCGGGTTTAGATGGTATTGCAGTGGAATGTATTAAAAAGGGGGTGACTGTGTTGTTGACTGGTTGGTTAGGATATCTAATGTATGTACGGCTCATGGTGAAGTGCCTGAGGATTGTTGGAATGCATGCATATAGCCATGTACAAATGCAAAGGGGATAAAGGTGAGTATTCCTATGAAATTATATGGGAGGATATTGATTGAGACAGTGAAGGCTTGTACAGAACATCAGATTTGGGAAGAGCAGTGTGGTGTCAGAAGTGGTAAATGATGTGTGGATCATTCGTTTGCTTTGAAGAATGTATGTGAGAAATACTTGGAAAACAAATGGATTTGTATGTAGCATTTATGGATCTGAAGAAGGCGTATGATAGAGTTGATAAGGATGCTCTCTTGAAGGTATCAAGAATGTATAGTGTGTAAGGCAAGTTGTTAGAAGCAGTGAAAAATTTTTATCGTGGATGTAAGGCATGTTTACGAGTAGGAAGAGAGGAAAGTGATTGGTTCTCAGTGATCGTCTGTTTGCGGCAGGTGTGCCTGATGTTTTCATGGTTGTTTAATTTGTTTATGGATGGAGTTGTTAGGGACGTGAGTGGAAGAGTTGTGGAGAGAGGGGCAAGTATGCAGTCTGTTGTGGATGAGAGGGCTTGGGAAGTGAGTCAGTTGTTGCTCGCTGATGATACAACGCTGGTGGCTGATTCGGGTGAGAAACTGCAGAAGCTGGTGACTAAGTTTCGTAAAGTGTGTGAAAGAAGATACCTGAGAGTGAATGTGAATATGAGTAAGATTATTACGTACTGTATGGTTAATGGAGGTAGGTTTGAATGGAGAAAAACTGGAGGAAGTGAAGTGTTTTAGATGTATGGGAGTGGAGTTACCAGCGGATGGAATCATGGAAGCGGCAGTGAGTCACAGGTTGAGGGAGAGGGCGAAAGTTCTGGGAGCGTTGAAAAACGTGTAGAAGGCGAGAACATTATCTCAGAAAGCGAAAATGAGTATGTTTGAAAGAATAATGTTTCCAACAATGTCATATGGTTGCGAAGCGTGTTCTATAGATAAGGTTGTGCGGAGGAGGGTGGATGTGTTGGAAATGAGATGTTTGAGGACAATATATGGTGTGAGGTGGTATGATCCAGTAAGTAATGAAAGGGTAAGAGAGATGAGTGGTAATAAAAAGAGTGTGGATGAGAGAGCAGAAGGTGTTTTGAAATGGTTTGGTCACACGGAGAAAATAAGTGAGGAAAGATTGACAAAGAAGATATATGCTGCATTCAATCATATTCGTCGCCACCCCGCCACACATAAAATAACACCCCCTTTCCCCCCGCACGTGCGCGAGGTAGCGCTAAGAAAAGACAACAAAGGCCACATTCGTATACACTCAGTCTCAAGCTCTCATGTATAGTGCACAGAAACCACAGCTCCCTTTCCATATCCGGGCCCCACAAAACTTTCCACGATTTATCCCAGACGCTTCACATCCCCTGGTTCAATCCACTGACAGCAAGTCGACCCCGTTATACCACATCAGTCCAATTCACTCTATTCCTTACACGCCTTTTACCCTCCTATATATTGAGGCCTTGATCTCTCAAAATCTTTTTCACTCCATCCTCTCACCTCAAATCTGGTCGACCACTTCTCCTCGTTCCCTTCACCTTTGACACATATATCCTCTTTTTCAATCCTTCCTCACTCATTCTCTCCACGTGCCCAACTATTTCAATACACCCTCTTCTGCTCTCTGTACCACACTCTTTTTATCACCAAACATCTCTCTAACCCTTTCATTACTTACTCGATCAAACCACCTCGCACCACATATTGTTCTCAAACATCTCATTTCAAACACATCCAACCTCCTCCGAGCAACCCTATCTATAGGCCACGCCTCGCTTCCATGGTTCCATCCGCTGCCAAATTCACTCCCATAAATCTAAAACACTTCACTTCCTCCAGTTTTTCTCCTTTCCAACTTACCTTCCAATTTACTTGTCCCTCAACCCTACTGTACCTAATAACTTTGCTCTTCTTCACATTTACTCTCAGCTTTCTTCTTTCACACACTTTACTAAACTCATCCACCAGCTCCTGCAGTTTTGATCGAGGTGTTGCGCGAAGTGAGAGGGTTAGGGAGAATAATTTGATAAACTGAGAAGAGGAAATAAAAGCTTTGCAGAAGATGAAAGCCAGCAAGGCGGCGGGTTTAGATGGTATTGCTGTGGAATGTATCAAAAAGGTGGTGACTGTGTTGTTGACTGGTTGGTAAGGATATCTAATGTATGTATGGCTCATGGTGAAGTGCCTAAGGAGTGGCGGAATGCATGCATAGTGCCATGTACAAAGGCAAAGGGGATAAAGGTGAGTATCCAAATTACATGGGCATAAATTTGTTGAGTATTCCTAGGAAACTATATGGGAGGATATTGATTGAGACAGTGAAGGCTTGTACAGAACATCAGATTTGGGAAGAGCAGTGTGGTGTCAGAAGTGGTAACTGATGTTTGGATCAGTTGTTTGCTCTGAAGAATGTATGTGAGAAATACTTGGAAAACAAATGGATTTGTATATAGCATTTATGGGTCTGAAGAGGGCGTATGATAGAGTTGATAGGGATGCTCTCTTGAAGGTATCAAGAATATATGGTGTGTGAGGCAAGTTGCTTGAAGCAGTGAAAACTTTTTATCGTGAATGTAAGGCATGTTTACGAGTAGAAGAGAGGAAAGTGATTGGTTCTCAGTGATTGTCTGTTTACGGCAGGTGTGCCTGATGTTTTCATGGTTGTTTAATTTGTTTATGGATGGGGTTGTTAGGGAGGTAAATGGAAGAGTTGTGGAGAGAGGGGCAAGTATGCAGTCTGTTGTGGATGAGAGAGCTTGGGAAGTGAGTCAGTTGTTGCCCCGCTGATGATACAGCGCTGGTGGCTGATTCGGGTGAGAAACTGAAGAAGCTTGTGATTAAGTTTGGTAAAGTGTGTGAAAGAAGAAAGTTAAGGGTAAATGTGAATAAGAGCAAGGTTATTAGGTACAGTAGGGTTGAGGGTCAAGTCAATTGGGAGGTAAGTTTAAATGGAGAAAAACTGGAGGAAGTAAAGTGTTTTAGATATCTGGGAGTGGATCTGGCAGCGGATGGAACCATGGAAGCGGAAGTGAATCATAGGGTGGGGGAGGGGGCGAAAATCCTGGGAGCGTTGAAGAATGTGTGGAAGTCGAGAACATTATCTCGGAAAGCAAAAATGGGTATGTTTGAAGGAATAGTGGTTCCAACAATGTTGTATGGTTGCGAGGCGTTGGCTATGGATAGAGTTGTGCGCAGGAGCGTGGATGTACTGGAAATGAGATGTTTGAGGACAATGTGTGGTGTGAGGTGGTTTGATCGAGTAAGTAATGTAAGGGTAAGAGAGATGTGTGGAAATAAAAAGAGCGTGGTTGAGAGAGCAGAAGAGGGTGTTTTGAAATGGTTTGGGCACATGGAGAGAATGAGTGAGGAAAGATTGACCAAGAGGATATATGTGTCGGAGGTGGAGGGAACGAGGAGAAGTGGGAGACCAAATTGGAGGTGGAAAGATGGAGTGAAAAAGATTTTGAGTGATCGGGGCCTGAACATGCAGGAGGGTGAAAGGCTGGCAAGGAATAGAGTGAATTGGATCGATGTGGTATACCGGGGTTGACGTGCTGTCAGTGGATTGAATCAGGGCATGTGAAGCGTCTGGGGTAAACCATGGAAAGTTGTGTGGGGCCTGGATTTGGAAAGGGAGGTGTGGTTTCGGGCATTATTGCATGACAGCTAGAGACTGAGTGTGAACGAATGGGACCTTTGGTGACTTTTCCTAGCGCTACCTCGCACACATGAGGGGGGAGGGGGATGGTATTCCGTGTGTGGCGAGGTGGCGATGGGAATGAATAAAGGCAGACAGTGTGAATTGTCTGCATGGGTATATATGTATGTGTCTGTGTGTGTATATATATGTGTACATTGAGATGTATAAGTATGTATATTTGCGTGTGTGGACGTGTGTATATACATGTGTATGGGGGTGGGTTGGGCCATGTCTTTCTTCTGTTTCCTTGCGCTACCTCGCAAATGCGGGAGACAGCGACAAAGCAAAATAAAATAAAATATATATATATATATATATATATATATATATATATATATATATATATATGCAAATGAGTGGAAGAGGTATAAAAGAAAGAGGCAGGAGGTCAAGAGAAGGGTGCAAGAGGTGAAAAAGAGGTTAAATGAGAGTTGGGGTGAGAGAGTATCATTAGATTTTAGGGAGAATAAAAAGATGTTTTGGAAGGAGGTAAATAAAGTGCGTATGACAAGGGAGCAAATGGGAACTTCAGTGAAGGGGGCTAATGGGGAGGTGATAACAAGTAGTGGTTATGTGAGAAGGAGATGGAGTGAGTATTTTGAAAGTTTGTTGAATGTGTTTGATGATATAGTGGCAGATATAGGGTGTTTTGGTCGAGGTGGTGTGCAAAGTGAGAGGGTTAGGGAAAATGATTTGGTAAATTCATCTCCCTAACAACCCCATCCATAAACAAATTAAACAACCATGGAGACATCACACACCCCTGTCGCAAACCTACATTCACTGAGAACCAATCACTTTCCTCTCTTCCTACACGTACACATGCCTTACATCCTCGATAAAAACTTTTCACTGCTTCTAACAACTTGCCTCCCACACCATATATTCTTAATACCTTCCACAGAGCATCTCTATCAACTCTATCATATGCCTTCTCCAGATCCATAAATGCTACATATAAATCCATTTGCCTTTCTAAGTATTTCTCACATACATTCTTCAAAGCAAACACCTGATCCACACATCCTCTACCACTTCTTAAACCACACTGCTCTTCCCCAATCTGATGCTCTGTACATGCCTTCACCCACTCAATCAATACCCTCCCATATAATTTACCAGGAACACTCAACAAACTTATACCTCTGTAATTTGAGCACTCACCTTTGTCCCCTTTGCCTTTGTACAATAACTCACCATGAGTCATACATACATTAGATAACCTTACCGACCAGTCAACAATACAGTCACCCCCTTTTTTAATAAAGTCCACTGCAATACCATCCAACCCCGCTGCCTTGCCGGCTTTCATCTCCCGCAAAGCTTTTGCTACCTCTTCTCTGTTTACCAAATTATTTTCCCTAACCCTCTCACTTTGCACAGTGCTCCTCCTTCCCTTGCTCTTGTCCTCTCACTAACCCCTGACTTTACTCCCAAGACATTCCCAAACCACTCTTCCCTTTTACCCTTGAGTTTCGTTTCACTCAGAGCCAAAACATCCAGGTTCCTTTCCTTAAACATACTAACTATCTCTTTTTTTTCTCTCATCTTGGTTACATCCACACACATTTAAACACCCCAATCTGAGCCTTCGAGGAGGATGAGCGCTCCCCGCGTGACTCCTTCTTCTGTTTCCCCTTTTAGAAAGTTAAAATTCGAGGAGGGGAGGGTTTCTGGCCCCCCGCTCCCGTCCCCTTTAGTCGCCTTCTACGACACGTGAGGAATGCGTGGGAAGTATTCTTTCTCCCCTATCCTTATATATATGAATAAATAATAAGTTTATTTGTGATCTAGACTTTTAAGTTCTCGTATAAATCAAACAAGGTTACTATACGTTTCAGCGGCGGACAAACGCTGGTTTTCACATATTTCTGCTAGACGAATGGTTGTATCACTATGTATCACTATCACTATGATATTTCAGCACATATCCTTAACACCCGGGCCTAATTTATGGCTGACATACCACATTGCTATATGTGTTATGTGAGGAGTTCACTGAGTGATATTAAGTCTACGCCAGTCATCATACCGAAGGCGTTATAGAGAATCGGACAAGAATGGGGTACTCGTCTAACCCTCCCGCAACACCTCGAACACCCTACCAGATCACTCCCCCCTCCCCAACTCACCCACCCCGACATCGCAGTATCTCCCTCCCCATTTCCGTCTTCACCCCCATATTTACGCCATCCATTGTCTATATTTGATTTTGTCGTATTCTAATTACGTATATAAATAATACGTATGACAGTATGTATATAGGTATCATACATTAGTAATAATATGTAATACAGTTACTCATAATAATATGTAATACAGTTATTGTGTGTGAACGTGAAAACCAGAGTGCGTCAAACGACCATGAAAGCAACAGGTAATCTCGTTGTTAATAACCGACGTGTCGACGGCGACCAGAAGGATGAAGTCAGTTTTGGTTTTGGACAACCAAATGAAATCGTTGATGGTTACTTCATGTGTTCTTTACGTTTTTGAATAAGAAATATATGCCTTAATATAATGTCCACAGTCCCCCATATCCCCTCGCCCTTTCTGATGTATGGGGTACCCCCATCCCGAGGCTACAACCCTAGCGACCACCGAGGCGCGAGCGGTCATCATCAGCAACAATGTTGTCCTTCTGCCTCCGTGGATGCAGGACAGCGTTTGTTCTTCGTCTTGTCACGTTGTACAAACGTGAATGCATCCGCGGTAGAACGTACATAAGTTTGAATAGGTGCGTAGACAATATATTCTGGTTCGAACATACATTATTACATTTATATACATATGAAATATGAAAGTAAAGCAGACTGTATTGTGTCGCAACGTCATATTAATTATCATAGTGAGGTGAGACGAAATGTGTAACATAACATTAATTTTTATGCATACAGGCCTTACGAGAGAGTTGCGCACATCGTGGGCATGACTGTGTCAAGAGTGAGGGGCATAGTCAATACCACCACCACAGCCTCCCCCTCCACACCGGCACCACCAACACCTACATCAGCTGTTTGTGATAACTTTACTCTCGGTGCAATATGGCGCCACATCCACAAGAAGTTTTCGTAAAAACAATATTTAACACTGAGAACCATACCAGCCCACCTGAAAACACATGGTATCCTCCCGGAGGATACATCTGACACAACAGTTTGGTGGATCCTGCACACCATGGGATTTCAATACAGACTGTCACAGCGAACGATGTATGTAAGGAGGGAATCGCTGGACGTTGTGTGTCGTCGGATTGACGCTCTCCGGGCTCTACAGCGCCACCGAGAGGAGGGAAGGAAGGTGGTATATGTGGATGAGACGTGGTTTACCACCAGGATGGGCCACAGTAGGGAGTGGGTAGATACCACACAGGCTCCAAGCATCACCACGTCAGGTACTACCTGGTGAAGGGGAGCGATCTGTAGTGGTCGCAGATGGCACGGACGAAGGCTTTGTTGACGGCTCATACCTGTGATACCCAGCCAAGACCAACCAGGGTGATTATCATGGAGAAATGAATGCCGAACTGTTCCTGCGATGGCTAACAATGCAGCTCCTTCCGTCTCTGCCAGAGCCATCGGTACTTGTGCTAGACAATGCACCATACCACAGCCAGCTGACGGCGGAGAGTCGATGCCCTACCACAGCCACCAGGAAGGCGGACCTCATCAGGTGGCTGGAGCAACGCAAGATTTCCATCCCACTTGCTGCTGCCACTCGCCCTGAGCTGCTGGTCCTCTGCCAGCAGAACCGTCCACAGCCCCAGTATAAGATCGACAACACCATCCGTATGTGGGGCTACGAGGTCATACAGTTGCCACCTGGTCAACCCGAGCTCAACGCCATCGAGCAAGTATGGGGATTTATGAAGCGTCATGTGCGCTCCACACTCCAGCGGTTTACCCGGACGGACCTAAAGGAAAGATTGGAAGAAGCCAGGCAATTGGTACACAAGGACGTGTGGGCGGGAGCTGTTCAACACTCCCGTAAATTTGAAGAAGAATACTGGAGGAGTGACAACATACACGAGGGAGTCGAACCCGTTATTATTAACATCACCAGTGATGATGAAGACGATGACGTTTTCTTTGATAGTGATTACGAATAAATTTGGTTTTCTCATGTCATCATTTTATTTCTACAGTATTATATATATATATATATATATATATATATATATAGAGAGAGAGAGAGAGAGAGAGAGAGAGAGAGAGAGAGAGAGAGAGAAAGTTTGAGAGAGAGAGAGAGAGAGAGAGAGAGAGAGAGAGAGAGAGAGAGAGAGAGAGAGAGAGAGAGAGAGAGAGAGAGAGAGAGAAAGTTTGAGAGAGAGAGAGAGAGAGAGAGAGAGAGAGAGAGAGAGAGAGAGAGAGAGAGAGAGAGAGAGAGAGAGAGAGAGAGAGAGAGAGAGAGTAATTACTATTAAGCATAATATATATATGTATAGAGGGCGAAAATATATGCAGATTATAATATAGATATGAAAGAGGCCAGTCAACAAACTGACAGTATATTAACTGGACCAGGTTAACAGTTTATGATGGGAAGGTACACAGTATGTACTAATAACAACAATAACATTTCCTAGAAGGTCCAGACCACAGGTAATGGCAGTACATAGTGATCACTTGGTTGACCATAAAGACTGTAAAATCGACCTTCTACATACTACATGTATGTAGATATGCTGTTGTACAGTAATTATCAACTTGAAATACGTCTTGCGTCTATGGAATTGTACCATACTGTTAGTTAATAATCATACCTATACATTTACACCAACATAACATTCTATCATAATCATATATTAAGTTATTGGAAAATAGGGAGGGACACAAGGTTGAGTGATGAGGAGTTAGGGGAGAAGAGGAGGGATAACGAGGGCGAGAAGGGGGGGAAATTGGGAGGGTGTTTGGGGGCGGGGCCACACTTTCCTTCGAGAGCGTCAATATGACTACTCGGCTTTGTATTATTTTCACGAGTAAACTCCTCATATAACACATATAGCAATGTGGTATGTCAGCCATACATTTGGCCCGGGTGTTAGTGTGCTGAAATATCATAATGATATGATGAATCGTTTACGAGATATTTGCGAAAAACAGCGTTTGTCCGCCGCTGAAACGTATAGTAGTACATTTTAGATGTAGAAAACTTAGGATCACTTTAACATACATATCATAGCTGAAATCTATCATTGTGAGAAATGATTGCACGTGAACAGTAACTCAGAGTTGAAGATGGAAGATGTCATAGCAAATTGTTGACCTTGAAAAAATCATTGATATACTTTCAGGAAAAAACATCAAACAATCCGAGTTTGTACAAGAAAATGATTTCCACGATGTAGATTTCTCGAGGACAACTATACACACTAAGAGCGCATCTCGAGGACAACTATACACACTAAGAGTGCATCTCGAGGACAACTATACACACTAAGAGCGCATCTCGAGGACAACTATACACACTAAGAGTGCATCTCGAGGACAACTATACACACTAAGAGTGCATCTCGAGGACAACTATACACACTAAGAGTGCATCTCGAGGACAACTATACACACTAAGAACGCATCTCGAGGACAACTATACACACTAAGAGTGCATCTCGAGGACAACTATACACACTAAGAGCGCATCTCGAGGACAACTATACACACTAAGAGTGCATCTCGAGGACAACGATACACACTAAGAGTGCTTCTCGAGGACAACTATACACACTAAGAGTGCATCTCGAGGACAACTATACACACTAAGAGTGCATCTCGAGGACAACTATACACACTAAGAGCGCATCTCGAGGACAACTATACACACTAAGAGCGCATCTCGAGGACAACTATACACACTAAGAGTCGAAGGCATCTCGAGGACAACTATACACACTAAGAGCGCATCTCGAGGACAACTATACACACTAAGAGCGCATCTCGAGGACAACTATACACACTAAGAGTGCATCTCGAGGACAACTATACACACTAAGAGCGCATCTCGAGGACAACTATACACACTAAGAGCGCATCTCGAGGACAACTATACACACTAAGAGTGCATCTCGAGGACAACTATACACACTAAGAGCGCATCTCGAGGACAACTATACACACTAAGAGTGCATCTCGAGGACAACTATACACACTAAGAGTGCATCTCGAGGACAACTATACACACTAAGAGCGCATCTCGAGGACAACTATACACACTAAGAGTGCATCTCGAGGACAACTATACACACTAAGAGCGCATCTCGAGGACAACTATACACACTAAGAGTGCATCTCGAGGACAACTATACACACTAAGAGCGCATCTCGAGGACAACTATACACACTAAGAGTGCATCTCGAGGACAACTATACACACTAAGAGCGCATCTCGAGGACAACTATACACACTAAGAGCGCATCTCGAGGACAACTATACACACTAAGAGTGCATCTCGAGGACAACTATACACACTAAGAGTGCATCTCGAGGACAACTATACACACTAAGAGTGCATCTCGAGGACAACTATACACACTAAGAGCGCATCTCGAGGACAACTATACACACTAAGAGCGCATCTCGAGGACAACTATACACACTAAGAGCGCATCTCGAGGACAACTATACACACTAAGAGTGCATCTCGAGGACAACTATACACACTAAGAGCGCATCTCGAGGACAACTATACACACTAAGAGTGCATCTCGAGGACAACTATACACACTAAGAGCGCATCTCGAGGACAACTATACACACTAAGAGTGCATCTCGAGGACAACTATACACACTAAGAGTGCATCTCGAGGACAACTATACACACTAAGAGTGCATCTCGAGGACAACTATACACACTAAGAGCGCATCTCGAGGACAACTATACACACTAAGAGTGCATCTCGAGGACAACTATACACACTAAGAGCTGCATCTCGAGGACAACTATACACACTAAGAGTGCATCTCGAGGACAACTATACACACTAAGAGTGCATCTCGAGGACAACTATACACACTAAGAGTGCATCTCGAGGACAACTATACACACTAAGAGTGCATCTCGAGGACAACTATACACACTAAGAGTGCATCTCGAGGACAACTATACACACTAAGAGCGCATCTCGAGGACAACTATACACACTAAGAGTGCATCTCGAGGACAACTATACACACTAAGAGTGCATCTCGAGGACAACTATACACACTAAGAGTGCATCTCGAGGACAACTATACACACTAAGAGTGCATCTCGAGGACAACTATACACACTAAGAGCGCATCTCGAGGACAACTATACACACTAAGAGTGCATCTCGAGGACAACTATACACACTAAGAGTGCATCTCGAGGACAACTATACACACTAAGAGTGCATCTCGAGGACAACTATACACACTAAGAGTGCATCTCGAGGACAACTATACACACTAAGAGTGCATCTCGAGGACAACTATACACACTAAGAGTGCATCTCGAGGACAACTATACACACTAAGAGTGCATCTCGAGGACAACTATACACACTAAGAGTGCATCTCGAGGACAACTATACACACTAAGAGTGCATCTCGAGGACAACTATACACACTAAGAGTGCATCTCGAGGACAACTATACACACTAAGAGCGCATCTCGAGGACAACTATACACACTAAGAGTGCATCTCGAGGACAACTATACACACTAAGAGTGCATCTCGAGGACAACTATACACACTAAGAGCGCATCTCGAGGACAACTATACACACTAAGAGTGCATCTCGAGGACAACTATACACACTAAGAGTGCATCTCGAGGACAACTATACACACTAAGAGCGCATCTCGAGGACAACTATACACACTAGAGTGCATCTCGAGGACAACTATACACACTAAGAGCGCATCTCGAGGACAACTATACACACTAAGAGTGCATCTCGAGGACAAACTATACACACTAAGAGTGCATCTCGAGGACAACTATACACACTAAGAGCGCATCTCGAGGACAACTATACACACTAAGAGTGCATCTCGAGGACAACTATACACACTAAGAGTGCATCTCGAGGACAACTATACACACTAAGAGCGCATTCGAGGACAACTATACACACTAAGAGTGCATCTCGAGGACAACTATACACACTAAGAGTGCATCTCGAGGACAACTATACACACTAAGAGTGCATCTCGAGGACAACTATACACACTAAGAGCGCATCTCGAGGACAACTATACACACTAAGAGTGCATCTCGAGGACAACTATACACACTAAGAGTGCATCTCGAGGACAACTATACACACTAAGAGCGCATCTCGAGGACAACTATACACACTAAGAGCGCATCTCGAGGACAACTATACACACTAAGAGTGCATCTCGAGGACAACTATACACACTAAGAGGCCATCTCGAGGACAACTATACACACTAAGAGCGCATCTCGAGGACAACTATACACACTAAGAGCTGCATCTCGAGGACAACTATACACACTAAGAGTGCATCTCGAGGACAACTATACACACTAAGAGTGCATCTCGAGGACAACTATACACACTAAGAGTCGCATCTCGAGGACAACTATACACACTAAGAGTGCATCTCGAGGACAACTATACACACTAAGAGTGCATCTCGAGGACAACTATACACACTAAGAGTGCATCTCGAGGACAACTATACACACTAAGAGTGCATCTCGAGGACAACTATACACACTAAGAGTGCATCTCGAGGACAACTATACACACTAAGAGCGCATCTCGAGGACAACTATACACACTAAGAGTGCATCTCGAGGACAACTATACACACTAAGAGTGCATCTCGAGGACAACTATACACACTAAGAGTGCATCTCGAGGAGCAACTATACACCTAAGAGTGCATCTCGAGGACACTAAACACACTAAGAGTGCATCGAGACACGATACACACTAGAGAGCATCTCGAGGACAACTATACACACTAAGAGTGCATCTCGAGGACAACTATACACACTAAGAGTGGCATCTCGAGGACAACTATACCACACTAAGAGCGCATCTCGAGGACAACTATACACACTAAGAGTGCATCTCGAGGACAACTATACACACTAAGAGTGCATCTCGAGGACAACTATACACACTAAGAGCGCATCTCGAGGACAACTATACACACTAAGAAGCGCATCTCGAGGACAACTATACACACTAGAGTGCATCTCGAGGACAACTATACACACTAAGAGCGCATCTCGAGGACAACTATACACACTAAGAGTGCATCTCGAGGACAACTATACACACTAAGAGCGCATCTCGAGGATAACTATACACACTAAGAGTGCATCTCGAGGACAACTATACACACTAAGAGTGCATCTCGAGGACAACTATACACACTAAGAGTGGATCTCGAGGACAACTATACACACTAAGAGTGCATCTCGAGGACAACTATACACACTAAGAGTGCATCTCGAGGACAACTATACACACTAAGAGTGCATCTCGAGGACAACTATACACACTAAGAGTGCATCTCGAGGACAACTATACACACTAAGAGTGCATCTCGAGGACAACTATACACACTAAGAGTGCATCTCGAGGACAACTATACACACTAAGAGTGCATCTCGAGGACAACTATACACACTAAGAGTGCATCTCGAGGACAACTATACACACTAAGAGCGCATCTCGAGGACAACTATACACACTAAGAGTGCATCTCGAGGAACAACTATACACACTAAGAGTGCATCTCGAGGACAACTATACACACTAAGAGTGCATCTCGAGGACAACTATACACACTAAGAGTGCTTCTCGAGGACAACTATACACACTAAGAGTGCATCTCGAGGACAACTATACACACTAAGAGTGCATCTCGAGGACAACTATACACACTAAGAGCGCATCTCGAGGACAACTATACACACTAAGAGTGCATCTCGAGGACAACTATACACACTAAGAGTGCATCTCGAGGACAACTATACACACTAAGAGCTCATCTCGAGGACAACTATACACACTAAGAGTGCATCTCGAGGACAACTATACACACTAAGAGTGCATCTCGAGGACAACTATACACACTAAGAGCGCATCTCGAGGACAACTATACACACTAAGAGTGCATCTCGAGGACAACTATACACACTAAGAGTGCATCTCGAGGACAACTATACACACTAAGAGCGCATCTCGAGGACAACTATACACACTAAGAGTGCATCTCGAGGACAACTATACACACTAAGAGTGCATCTCGAGGACAACGATACACACTAAGAGTGCATCTCGAGGACAACTATACACACTAAGAGTGCATCTCGAGGACAACTATACACACTAAGAGTGCATCTTGAGGACAACTATACACACTAAGAGTGCATCTCGAGGACAACTATACACACTAAGAGTGCATCTCGAGGACAACTATACACACTAAGAGTGCATCTCGAGGACAACTATACATACTAAGAGTGCATCTGAAGGATATGGTATGTGGGACAGAAATTTGCAAACTTATGCCACTTGCCCTCGCAAGATTTTCATTGAAATTCATTATCAAGAATCTAGCTCTTGATAATCAACAGAACTGATAAATGCAGAATTCATTTTCATGGTGAGGGTGTGAAACATGCAATAGTGTTTTCTTTGGGAAATCTCAATGGGTATCAAGTCCACAATGACATTGTATATTTTTAGTAAGTGTTCATGTAAAATGCTATTGAAGAGGCTAGGTTGGTGACAAGGTGTGGGACACTGCAGAGCATTAAGTAAACATGTTCAGTTATTAAGTGGGTACATAAGGTAGAAGTAATGATTTAATGAAGGAACATTAGATCGGAGCCTCTGGAAACACTGCACTAGAGTTGTCCTCTGTACGTGGACTATGTTAAAGTTGCGGCACTAAGGGCTAAAAGTGACATTAGAGTTCACCAATTATGGATACTCTTTTGCCATGTTTACCCGCTTGAAGGAATAATGAAGGGAACAGGTGCCAGAGATATAGATAGATAGATATTCAGTTACTTCTAGTGACTGATAGCGAGGATTTTACAGTTTAGATACCACATATGTGACACTGGTAGATACTGGTTACCATTCTGATAAAAAGTTTAGAAAAAGGAACCATTTTGGTTGATTTAAAAAGTTAAGAAACAGAGCTTTAATAGTATGACAATTACTTTCATGAAATTTATAAATTCATTGATAAAGAAGGTAAACACATGAAATCTTTTTGTACAGCATTTAGATAAGTCAGATTGCATGTTACTTATGATATAATGAAAATATGTTTAACTTGAAGACAATCCGTAAGAGTAAGAATAAACATCAGTGCCATTTCCAGTCCCATTATCGGTTGCCTGATATTTGATTAGTTTTCAGACTGTATTTTTTTCATCTTGTCTTTTTTCACCTTGGCAAGGTGGCACCAGGAATAAATGGCTGAACCTTGAGGAAAAATCCCTACTGGGTTCCTTCTATTCCTATTTTACAAAGTTAATACAAGAGGAGAGGAATTTCATGCGCTTTTAGACAGCTTGTATAACATGTAAGATATACATGAGTAGTATTCTTTCATCCCATCCCCAGGATTGCAAAAAAAATCACGACTTGAATAATACCTGAACCTTTAAAATTCATTGGAGGTGAGCATGGTCAGAGGGATATTAAACATTCACAGCTTGTTAGGCCATAGTTGATGCTGGAATCACACACATGAACCAGGTTTACATTGTTGTGTTATCCGCTCACCAAGCCAGACCTTTTCAAAGGATATCATTCCACATTCTTGAGAGATCTTACATTACATGCAATTTTCAGGGGACTGATGCAGCATCCATTGATTTATCTTTTTGAACAATTGCCAGGCATTTACACAGTACTGATGCTTCTATAAAGTTTGTTTGATTATGATCAGTTTCTTTTTTATCATAATGTACATATTTAGAACTAATAGATATTGCATCAAAGACGGAATCAAGCAGGGTATGTGAAGTTAGTATGGGTGTTTAGTGTGCAACTTTGTTGTAGGTGGATATCACTGGTACTGTAGTTGCATTCAGGGTTATAGAAGAGGGTTGAAATAAGCATTGCTATAAAAGGCAGGCGTTACACTTTTATGGAGAGTTATTGTGAAGGTCTGCAGAATTCGAGGAAAATGGGGATGGGGTTCTAATACTAATATGGATGCAATTAACGACAAATTTTATATGTCAAAGTGGGAAAGTATTATGAAATCTGTTTGTAAGGACAGAAGACAGTAAGGGTTTGAGGAGTGAAACATATCAGTATTAAATGCTGTAGGTATAATAGAATGGAGAATGATGTAGAAGGGTGTTGAAGAGCAGACATGTTACCAGAATTCTGAAGTATTGAAATGTTGCAGTTTCATTGTATAAGCTTGGTCACTGCCATAATGCATGTTTCTAAGCTGTGGGCCTGAAATATGTTAGTTTCTATAGAGTACAAACATCTGTGGCAGATTTCAACAAGCTAGGTGTCACAGGAAGTGACTGAGTAGAATGATAGATGAAGACTGGCGCTAAAAACCAATAATTTGCCATGCAATTTTGTACTGAAGTTGTTATAGGCATGTAGAATATATATAGAAAGACTGAAGAAATCTTCACCCAGAAATGAAATTGAAATTTTAGCTTATTAGGAGACAGATATTCGTACAAGACAATTTTGTAAACCATAGAAGTTTTGTGGGGCCTAGATGTGGAAAGGGAGCTGTGGTTTCGGTGAATTACACATGACAGATAGAAACTAAGTGTTAACAAATTTGGTCTTTGCTGTCTTTTCCTAGCGGTACTTCGCGTGCCCGTAGAGTGAGGGGGTGCTGTTTCATGTGTGGCAGGTTGGCGACGTAAATGGATGGAGGCAGCAAGTATGATTATGTACATGTGTATATATGCATATGTCTGTATATGTATGTACACGTTGAAATACATAAAGGTGCTTCTGTGGGAGTTTATGTATATACATGTGTATGTGGGTGGGTTGTGCCAATTTTTCGTCTGTTTCCTTGCGCTACCTCGCTACCGCGAAAGACAACGACTAAGAATTATAGATAATACATAGATATATATATTATTTTCTTTATATCAATACTTTGTCGCTGTCTCCCGCGTTAGCGAGGTAGAGCAAGGAAACATAAGAAAGAATGGACCAACCCAACCACATATATATATATATATATATATATATATATATATATATATATATTTTTTTTTTTTTTTTTTTTTTATACTTTGTCGCTGTCTCCCGCGTTTGCGAGGTAGCGCAAGGAAACAGACGAAAGAAATGGCCCAACCCCCCCCCCCCCCCATACACATGTACATACACACGTCCACACACGCAAATATACATACCTACACAGCTTTCCATGGTTTACCCCAGACGCTTCACATGCCTTGCTTCAATCCACTGACAGCACGTCAACCCCTGTATACCACATGACTCCAATTCACTCTATTTCTTGCCCTCCTTTCACCCTCCTGCATGTTCAGGCCCCGATCACACAAAATCTTTTTCACTCCATCTTTCCACCTCCAATTTGGTCTCCCTCTTCTCCTCGTTCCCTCCACCTCCGACACATATATCCTCTTGGTCAATCTCTCCTCACTCATTCTCTCCATGTGCCCAAACCATTTCAAAACACCCTCTTCTGCTCTCTCAACCACGCTCTTTTTATTTCCACACATCTCTCTTACCCTTACGTTACTTACTCGATCAAACCACCTCACACCACACATTGTCCTCAAACATCTCATTTCCAGCACATCCATCCTCCTGCGCACATCTCTATCCATAGCCCACGCCTCGCAACCATACAGCATTGTTGGAACCACTATTCCCTCAAACATACCCATTTTTGCTTTCCGAGATAATGTTCTCGACTTCCACACATTTTTCAAGGCTCCCAAAATTTTCGCCCCCTCCCCCACCCTATGATCCACTTCCGCTTCCATGGTTCCATCCGCTGACAGATCCACTCCCAGATATCTATATATATATATATATATATACACAGTGTATATATATATATATATATATATATATATATATATATATATATATATATATATATATATATATATATATATTTATTTATTTATTTATATATATTCATTTATTTATTTATTTTGCTTTGTCGCTGTCTCCCGCGTTTGCGAGGTAGCGCAAAGAAACAGACGAAAAACATGGCCCAACCCACCCCCATACACATGTATATACATACACGTCCACACACACAAATATACATACCTATACATCTCAATGTACACATATATATATACACACAGACATATACATATATACACATGTACATGATTCATACTGTCTGCCTTTATTTGTTCCCATCGCCACATCGCCATACATGGAATAACATCCACCTTCCCCCTCATGTGTGCGAGGTAGCGCTAGGAAAAGACAACAAAGGCCCCATTCGTTCACACTCAGACCCTAGCTGTCATGTAATAATGCCAGAAACCACAGCTCCCTTTCCACATCCAGACCCCACAGAACTTTCCATGGTTTACCCCTGACGCTTCACATGCCCTGATTCAATCCATTGACAGCACGTCGGCCCCGGTAAACCACATCGATCCAATTCGCTATATTCCTTACCCGCCTTTCACCTTCCTGCATATTCAGGCCCCGATCACTCAAAATCTTTTTCACTCCATCTTTCCACCTCCAATTTGGTCTCCCACTTCTCCTCGTTCCCTCCGTGTATATATATATACATATATATATATATATATATATATATATATATATATATATATATATATATATATATATATATATATATATATATATATATACATATATATATCTTTCTTTCATACTATTCGCCATCTCCCGCATTAGCGAGGTAGCGCTAAGAACAGAGGACTGGGCCTTTGATGGAATATCCTCACCTGACACCCCTCTCCATTCCTTCTTTTGGAAAAATGAAAAAAGAAATGAGAGAGGAGAATTTCCAGCCCCCCGCTCCCTTCCCTTTTAGTCGCCTTCTCCGACACGCAGGGAATACGTGGGAAGTATTCTTTCTCCCCTATCCCCAGGGATATATATATATATATATATATATATATATATATATATATATATATATATATATATATATATATATATATATATATATATATAGATATATATATATATATATATATATATATATATATATATATATATATATATATATATATATATATATATATATATATATATATA
>NC_092269.1:19203386-19246731 GCF_036320965.1 Panulirus ornatus
GTGAAAAATACTTAGAAAAACAGATGGATTTGTATGTAGCATTTATGGATCTGGAGAAGGCATATAATAGTTTATAGAGATGCTTTGTGGAAGATATTAAGAGTATATAGTGTGGGAGCTAAGTTGCTATAAGCAGTGAAAAGTTTTTATTAAGGATGTAAGGCATGTGTACGAGTAGGAAAGGAGGAATGCGATTGGCTCCAAGTGAATGTCGGTTTGCGGCAGGGGTGCCTGATGTCTCCATGGTTGCTTAATTTGTTTATGGATGGGGTTGTCAGGTAGGTGAATGCAAGAGTTTTGGAGATAAGAGTAAGTATGCAGTCTGCTGTGGATGAGGGGACTTGGGAAGTGAGTCAGTTCTTGTTCGCTGATGACACAGCACTGGTGGCTGATTCGGGTGAGAAACTGCAGAAGCTGGTGATTGATTTTGATCAGGTGTGTGAAAGAAGAAATCAGAGAGTAAGTGTGAATAAGAGCAAGGAAATTAGGCTCAGCAGGGTTGAGGGATAGGTTAACTGGGAGATAGGTTTGAATGGAAAAAAACTGGAGGAAGTGAAGTGTTTTAGATATCTGGGAGTGGATGGAACCATGGAAGCGTAAGTGAGTCACGGGGTGGGGGAGGGGACAAAGGTTCTGGGAGTATTGAAAAAAGTGTGGAAGACGAGAACCTTATCTCGGAGAGCTAAAATGGGTATGCTTAAAGGAATAGTGGTTCAAACAATGTTATGTGGTTACAAAGCGTGGGCTATAGATAGGGTTGTGCGGAGGAGGGCGAATGTGTTGGAAATGAAATGCTTGAGGACAATATGTGATGTGAGGTGGTTTGATCGAGTAAGTGATGAAAGGGTAAGAGAGATGTATGGTAATACAAAGTGTGTGGTTGAGAGCGCAGAATAGGGTGTATTAAAATGGTTTGGTCATATGGAGAGAATGAGTGAGGAAAGACTGACAAAGAGGATATATGTGTCGGAGGTGGGGGGAACGAGGAGAGGTGGGAGACCAAATCGGAGGTGGAAGGATGTAGTGAAAACGGTGTTGAGAGATCGGGGCCTGAACATACAGTAGTGTGAAAGGCGTGCAAGGAATAGAGTGAATTTGAACGATGTGGTATACCGGGGTCGACGTGCTGTCAGTCGAATGAACCAGGGCAGGTGAAGCGTCTGGGGTAAACCATGCAAAGTTTTGTGAGGCCTAGATGTAGAAAGGGAGGTGTGTTTTCGGTGCATTACATATGACAGATAGAGATGAGTGTGAACAAATGTGGCCTTTGTTGTCTTTTTCTGGAGCTACCTCGAGGGCGCGCCGCGGGAGAGGGGTGCCGACGAGAATGGATAAAGGCAGGAAGTATGAATATGTACAAGTGTATATATGTATATGTCTGTGTATGTATATGTATGTATACGTTGAAATGTATAGGTATGTATATGTGCGTGTTTTGGCGTTTATGTATATACATATACACATGTACATAATTCATACTTATTGCCTTTACTCATCCTCTTCGCCACCCCGCCACACATGAAATGACACCCCCGCATCCTGCACGCGTGGGAGGTAGCGCTAGGAAAAGACAAAAAAAGGACACATTCGTTCACACTCACTCTCTAGCTGTCATGTATAATGCACCGAAACCACAGCTCCCTTTCCACATCCAGGCCCCACAAAACTTTCCATGATTTACCCAAGACGCTTCACATGCCCTGGTTCAATCCACTAACAGTATGTCGATCCCGGTATAGCACATCGTTCCAATTCACTCTATTCCTTGTATGCCTTTCACCCTCCTGCATGTTCAGGTTCCGATCGCTCTAAATCTTTTTCACTCCATCCTTCCACTTCGAACTTGGTCACCCGCTTCTCCGATAAAATTCTCACACACACACACACACACACACACACACGCACACACACACACACACACACACACACACACACACACACACACTTACACACACACACACTCACACACGCTCACACACACTCACACACACACACACACACACACACACACACACACACACACACACACACACACACACACACTTACACACACACACACTCACACACGCTCACACACACTCACACACACACACACACACACACACACACACACACACACACACACACACACACACACGAACACACGCAAACACCACTTTAAGCCAAGTTTCCATTTATTCACCAGCCCCAATGGGAGGATGAACGGCTTGACTAGCTGAGAGGCCAACTTCTGCACAGAGGACTCAAACGAAGAACTACACAATGGAATCCTTAGTGTGTGTGTCTTTGTGTGTGTGTGTGTGTGTGTGTGTGTGTGTGTGTGTGTGTGTGCGTGTGTGTGTGTGTGTGTGTGTGTGTGTGTGTGTGTGCGTGTGTGTGTGTGTGTGTGTGTGTGTGTTTAAGTGTTTGTGCATGAGTGTGTGTGTGTGTGTGTGTGTGTGTGTGTGTGTGTGTGTGTGTGTGTGTGTGTGTGTGTGTGTGTGTGTGTGTGTGTGTGTGTGTGTGTGTGTGTTTAAGTGTTTATGCATGAGTGTGTGTGTGTGTGTATGTGAGTATTTTATCGGGTTCCACCATCTTGTGATTACATAGTTCAAACTTCCATTTAGTGAGGTTGTGTCCATCAGCAAGACTCCTCGTCGTACTGGTGTCCATCATTTTCTTGCTACTGCTGCTCTCAAGCTGCAGAGGTCAATTACGATTAATTCATTTTATGTTAATGATAATGATGGAATCAAAATGTAAACACTGATTATCTTAAATTTTACACATTTAATTATTTATACACATGAACTCCTTTATTACACATCGTATGATTTCCTTCATTAAATACACTGATCATCGGTGGATCTTCTTTGCTTTTATTCATAACGTGTCCCTCTTCTCTCCACCTTCGGATCCATTTGTACACAGTAGTCGTACTGACCCCCGTGTGCTGAGCTATGGTACGGACTGGAATTCCTCCCATCCACATCCACACCATTTGAGCTCGAAAGTTTAACTCTTCAAATCTGTTTGCTCTCCGTAAGCGCATCACTAACCTGGAAGTAAGGCAGATGTGCAGGAACATGAGTTATGATTATTGTATAATGACAGACACATGAGTTATTATTATTGTATAATGACAGACACATGAGTTATGATTATTGTATAATGACAGACACATGAGTTATATGTATCGTACAAGGACGGACACATGAGTTGTAATTATCATATAAGGACAGTCATATGAGTTATAATTATCGTATAAGGACAGTCATATGAGTTATAATTATCGTATAAGGACAGTCATATGAGTTATAATTATCGTATAAGGACAGTCATATGAGTTATAATTATCGTATAAGGACAGTCATATGAGTTATAATTATCGTATAAGGACAGTCATATGAGTTATAATTATTGTATAAGGACAGACACATGGGTTATTATTATTGTATAAGGACAGACACATGAGTTATTATTATCGTATAAGGACAGACACATAGGTTATTATTATTGTATAAGGACAGACACATGAGTTATTATTATTGTATAAGGACAGACACATGAGTTATTATTATCGTATAAGGACAGACACATAGGTTATTATTATTGTATAAGGACAGACACATGAGTTATGATTATCGTATAAGGACAGACACATAGGTTATTATTATTGTATAAGGACAGACACATGAGTTATGATTATCGTATAAGGACAGACACATGAGTTATTATTATTGTATAAGGACAGACACATGAGTTATTATTATTGTATAAGGACAGACACATGAGTTATTATTATTGTATAATGACAGACACATGAGTTATTATTATCGTATAAGGACAGACACATGAGTTATTATTATTGTATAAGGACAGACACATGAGTTATTATTATTGTATAAGGACAGACACATAGGTTATTATTATTGTATAAGGACAGACACATGAGTTATTATTATTATTGTATAAGGACAGACACATGAGTTATTATTATTGTATAAGGACAGACACATGAGTTATGATTATCGTATAAGGACAGACACATAGGTTATTATTATTGTATAAGGACAGACACATGAGTTATTATTATTGTATAAGGACAGACACATGAGTTATTATTATTGTATAAGGACAGACACATAGGTTATTATTATTGTATAAGGACAGACACATGAGTTATTATTATTGTATAAGGACAGACACATGAGTTATGATTATCGTATAAGGACAGACACATAGGTTATTATTATTGTATAAGGACAGACACATGAGTTATTATTATTGTATAAGGACAGACACATAGGTTATGATTATCGTATAAGGACAGACACATAGGTTATTATTATTGTATAAGGACAGACACATAGGTTATTATTATTGTATAAGGACAGACACATGAGTTATTATTATTGTATAAGGACAGACACATAGGTTATTATTATTGTATAAGGACAGACACATGAGTTATTATTATTGTATAAGGACAGACACATAGGTTATTATTATTGTATAAGGACAGACACATGAGTTATTATTATTGTATAAGGACAGACACATGAGTTATTATTATTGTATAAGGACAGACACATGAGTTATTATTATTGTATAAGGACAGACACATGAGTTATGATTATCGTATAAGGACAGACACATAGGTTATTATTATTGTATAAGGACAGACACATAGGTTATTATTATTGTATAAGGACAGACACATGAGTTATGATTATCGTATAAGGACAGACACATAGGTTATTATTATTGTATAAGGACAGACACATGAGTTATTATTATTGTATAAGGACAGACACATAGGTTATTATTATTGTATAAGGACAGACACATGAGTTATGATTATCGTATAAGGACAGACACATAGGTTATTATTATTGTATAAGGACAGACACATGAGTTATGATTATCGTATAAGGACAGACACATAGGTTATTATTATTGTATAAGGACAGACACATGAGTTATGATTATCGTATAAGGACAGACACATAGGTTATTATTATTGTATAAGGACAGACACATGAGTTATTATTATTGTATAAGGACAGACACATAGGTTATTATTATTGTATAAGGACAGACACATGAGTTATGATTATCGTATAAGGACAGACACATAGGTTATTATTATTGTATAAGGACAGACACATGAGTTATGATTATCGTATAAGGACAGACACATAGGTTATTATTATTGTATAAGGACAGACACATGGGTTATCATATTTATAAAAAAAAAAAATCCGATGATCATATTGATACATAAAATTCCATCAAAACTGATAATTCATATAATCGTACCATAACAATCTGAAAATAAGATTTACAGTTTTGACACAGTTTCCTCTTGGTTAAAGAGCGACTATATCAACTTTAAGGAAGTGCTGAGTTATGATTATCGTATAAGGACAGACACATAGGTTATTATTATTGTATAAGGACAGACACATGAGTTATTATTATTGTATAAGGACAGACACATAGGTTATTATTATTGTATAAGGACAGACACATGAGTTATTATTATTGTATAAGGACAGACACATAGGTTATTATTATTGTATAAGGACAGACACATGAGTTATTATTATTGTATAAGGACAGGACACATGAGTTATTATTATTGTATAAGGACAGACACATGAGTTATTATTATTGTATAAGGACAGACACATGAGTTATTATTATTCGTATAAGGACAGACACATGAGTTATTATTATTGTATAAGGACAGACACATAGGTTATTATTATTGTATAAGGACAGACACATGAGTTATGATTATCGTATAAGGACAGACACATAGGTTATTATTATCGTATAAGGACAGACACATAGGTTATTATTATTGTATAAGGACAGACACATAGGTTATTATTATTGTATAAGGACAGACACATGAGTTATGATTATCGTATAAGGACAGACACATAGGTTATTATTATTGTATAAGGACAGACACATGAGTTATGATTATCGTATAAGGACAGACACATAGGTTATTATTATTGTATAAGGACAGACACATGAGTTATGATTATCGTATAAGGACAGACACATAGGTTATTATTATTGTATAAGGACAGACACATGAGTTATGATTATCGTATAAGGACAGACACATAGGTTATTATTATTGTATAAGGACAGACACATGAGTTATTATTATTGTATAAGGACAGACACATAGGTTATTATTATTGTATAAGGACAGACACATGAGTTATGATTATCGTATAAGGACAGACACATAGGTTATTATTATTGTATAAGGACAGACACATGAGTTATGATTATCGTATAAGGACAGACACATAGGTTATTATTATTGTATAAGGACAGACACATGAGTTATGATTATCGTATAAGGACAGACACATAGGTTATTATTATTGTATAAGGACAGACACATGGGTTATCATATTTATAAAAAAAAAAAATCCGATGATCATATTGATACATAAAATTCCATCAAAACTGATAATTCATATAATCGTACCATAACAATCTGAAAATAAGATTTACAGTTTTGACACAGTTTCCTCTTGGTTAAAGAGCGACTATATCAACTTTAAGGAAGTGCTGACCTCTGACTTTATTCAACTGTACAATAACTGACTTAGCAAGAAGGAATCGAGACATGACATGTCTCTACATATACTTCAAAATGAGTGATTGGAAAAACAGAAAAAAATCCTTACTAAACTCTTGTACATTTTGGTATAATGATAGTAATAAGAAGCACCTAGAATTAAGTGACAGACATTCACCGTCCAGGGAAATACTACCGCCCGTCTGTCATTTCCTCCACCCTGAATCAGTTCGCTGTTTATTGTTTTTTCCTCATTTACAGGTGGTTAGCTTACACCCTTTCGATCTCTATCACGACACGTAGCAACACGTGATACACACAACCCCTCACTCTCATTCCAGTTTTTCTTCTTTTTTCGAGTAAAAAAGGTCATAAGCGAACGTGTTCCAAATTCTCCGCTGCCAGATTGGAACGGCGCCACTAGTCGAGGGTGCTTGACAGGGTCCCAGGGTCGACTTGAAGTGACTGGAACGTATCCCATTCCTTCGGCCACATCCTTCCTCTCTCTTTTCATTTTTGCAACATTCTCGATCAAAAATAAACCTTTCCTCTATACACCACCATCTCTTTACCTCTTCCTGTGGTATTCTTCTTTCTCAATTCCAACTGTCCAACCTTGCTTCCACTTTCCGTCATCAGACCTCGACCGTTAATCTCTACCATCGATTCAGCTCGAAGGTGGCCTTAGCTCTAACTATAACACCAATGCCTCTTTTCCTTGTCTCGTGGATCTTGAGTCTCCTTACTCTGTTGCCATCTTAGCTGCTACAAATTTCTGCTCTGTCTATGACTATCCTGTTTCGTGTCATTAATCTCACCGAATTCCTCAGACTATTTACACTTTCATCAATAGGATATGAGTGAGTTATGAAGATTGGGTTAGTGAAGAAAGAAGGGATGGTCAAAAGTAATTATTTATCTAAACTGAATGATCTTTTAAATGATGACACAACATACTTTAAACTAAGTAAAAATCCCCTGAAGCAGTTAATTCCCATTTCAATAAAGAACTGAAGTTGTTGTTGAAAGGTAATGTTTCTCTTGTCGAAAGTTTGTCATCTTTGTCCCCTTCATTGCCATATATGTAAGGATTTATCAAAACATATAAACAGAATTTACTAGCAAAACCTATCGTGAATTCAGTAGGCTCCATCACATACAAATTGTCAAAGTTATTAGTTTCTTTATTAAGCCCATTAATGGGTAAGATATCAAATTCTGATATCATGAATAATGTATATTTAGTTAACAAGCTCAACAATATCAATGTTAATTTTGATTTCAAACTTCTTAGCTGTGATGTTTCCTCACTGTTCACAAAACTTCCAGTTGAAGACCTCTGAGAATATTTAGTCCGTTTTGGATGATATGAATTTACCTATTTCAAAGTCTGTTCTTATTGAACTGATAAAATTGTGTATAAAAAACTGTGTATTTCAGTTTAATGGAGAATATAACACTCAAAAATTTGGTATAACAATGGGTAACCCTCTTTCACCTGTATTAAGCAATCTTTATATGGAGGTCTTTGAAACAAAATTTCTAAAGGATATCTTAGATTCTAATGCAATTTGATTTAGGTATGTAGATGATGTTCTACATACATGATGATTTACAGGCATTTCTACCTTTACTTAACAATCTAGTACCTTCTATAAAATCTACTGTTGAAAATGAAAATAATGGTATATCACCTATTTTAGATTGCATGATCCATAGGCAAGGAAACAAGTTGAAACCTAGCATATAGAGAAAACTTACCAATAAATGTTCATTTTTTTTTTTTTTTTTTGCTTTGTCGCTGTCTCCCGCGTTTGCGAGGTAGCGCAAGGAAACAGACGAAAGAAATGGCCCAACCCCCCCCCATACACATGTATATACATAAGTCCATGCACGAAAATATACATACCTACACAGCTTTCCATGATTTACCCCAGACGCTTCACATGCCCTGATTCAATCCACTGACAGCACGTCAACCCCGGTATACCACATCGATCCAATTCACTCTATTCCTTACCCTCCTTTCACCCTCCTGCATGTTCAGGCCCCGATCACACAAAATCTTTTTCACTCCATCTTTCCACCTCCAATTTGGTCTCCCACTTCTCCTCGTTCCCTCCACCTCCGACACATATATCCTCTTGGTCAATCTTTCCTCACTCATTCTCTCCATGTGCCCAAACCATTTCAAAACACCCTCTTCTGCTCTCTCAACCACGCTCTTTTTATTTCCACACATCTCTCTTACACTTACGTCACTTACTCGATCAAACCACCTCACACCACACATTGTCCTCAAACATCTCATTTCCAGCAAATCCATCCTCCTGCGCACAACTCTATCCATAGCCCACGCCTCGCAACTATACAACATTGTTGGAACCACTATTCCTTCAAACATACCCATTTTTGCTTTCCGAGATAATGTTCTCGACTTCCACACATTCTTCAAGGCTCCCAGAATTTTCGCCCCCTCCCCCACCCTATGATCCACTTCCGCTTCCATGGTTCCATCCGCTGCCAGATCCACTCCCAGATATCTAAAACACTTCACTTCCTCCAGTTTTTCTCCATTCAAACTTACCTCCCAATTGACTTGACCCTTAACCCTACTGTACCTAATAACCTTGCTCTTATTCACATTTACTCTTAACTTTCTTCTTTCACACACTTTACCAAACTCAGTCACCAGCTTCTGCAGTTTCTCACATGAATCAGCCACCAGCGCTGTATCATCAGCGAACAACAACTGACTTCCCAAGCTCTCTCATCCCCAACAGACTTCATACTTGCCCCTCTTTCCAAAATTCTTGCATTCACCTCCCTAACAACCCCATCCATAAACAAATTAAACAACCATGGAGACATCACACACCCCTGCCGCAAACCTACATTTACTGAGAACCAATCTCTTTCCTCTCTTCCTACACGTACACATGCTTTACATCCTCGATAAAAACTTTTCACTGCTTCTAACAACTTGCCTCCCACACCATATATTCTTAATACCTTCCACAGAGCATCTCTATCAACTCTATCATATGCCTTCTCCAGATCCATAAATGCTACATACAAATCCATTTGCTTTTCTAAGTATTTCTCACATACATTCTTCAAAGCAAACACCTGATCCACATATCCTCTACCACTTCTGAAACCACACTGCTCTTCCCCAATCTGATGCTCTGTACATGTCTTCACCCTCTCAATCAATACCCTCCCATATAATTTACCAGGAATACTCAACAAACTTATACCTCTGTAATTTGAGCACTCACTCTTATCCCCTTTGCCTTTGTACAATGGCACTATGCACGCATTCCGCCAATCCTCAGGCACATCACCATGAGTCATACATACATTAAATAACCTTGCCAACCAGTCAATAATACAGTCACCCCCTTTTTTAATAAATTCCACTGCAATACCATCCAAACCTGCTGCCTTGGCGGCTTTCATCTTCCGCAAAGCTTTTACTACCTCTTCTCTGTTTACCAAATCATTTTCCCTAACCCTCTCACTTTGCACACCACCTCGACCAAAACACCCTATATCTGCCACTCTGTCATCAAACACATTCAACAAACCTTCAAAATACTCACTCCATCTCCTTCTCACATCACAACTACTTGGTATCACCTCCCCATTTGCGCCCTTCACTGAAGTTCCCATTTGCTCCCTTGTCTTACGCACTTTATTTACCTCCTTCCAGAACATCTTTTTATTCTCCCTAAAATTTAATGATACTCTCTCACCCCAACTCTCATTTGCCCTTTTTTTCACCTCTTGCACCTTTCTCTTGACCTCCTGTCTCTTTCTTTTATACATCTCCCACTCAATTGCATTTTTTCCCTGCAAAAATCGTCCAAATGCCTCTCTCTTCTCTTTCACTAATACTCTTACTTCTTCATCCCACCACTCACTACCCTTTCTAATCAACCCACCTCCCACTCTTCTCATGCCACAAGCATCTTTTGCGCAATCCATCACTGATACCCTAAATACATCCCATTCCTCCCCCACTCCCCTTACTTCCATTGTTCTCACCTTTTTCCATTCTGTACTCAGTCTCTCCTGTTACTTCCTCACACAAGTCTCCTTCCCAAGCTCACTTACTCTCACCACCCTCTTCACCCCAACATTCACTCTTCTTTTCTGAAAACCCATACAAATCTTCACCTTAGCCTCCACAAGATAATGATCAGACATCCCTCCAGTTGCACCTCTCAGCACATTAACATCCAAAAGTCTCTCTTTCGCGCGCCTGTCAATTAACACGTAGTCCAATAACGCTCTCTGGCCATCTCTCCTACTTACATACGTATACTTATGTATATCTCGCTTTTTAAACCAGGTATTCCCAATCACCAGTCCTTTTTCAGCACATAAATCTACAAGCTCTTCACCATTTCCATTTACAACACTGAACACCCCATGTATACCAATTATTCCCTCAACTGCCACATTACTCACCTTTGCATTCAAATCACCCATCACTATAACCCGGTCTCGTGCATCAAAACCACTAACACACTCATTCAGCTGCTCCCAAAACACTTGCCTCTCATGATCTTTCTTCTCATGCCCAGGTGCATATGCACCAATAATCACCTATCTCTCTCCATCAACTTTCAGTTTTACCCATATGTTCATATATCCATTATTACTAAGCTCAACATGACAGTTAAATTTTCATCATTCCACTATGTTTCTAGGGCATTACGTATTTCCTGTCCAGAGTTTATTGATGATGAGTTTGAGGAGATTTAATCGATTGGATCCAAGTTAAAGTATCCTAGAGCTTTCATTGACAAAGAAATAATTCTATAGAGTTAAACCCAAGCCTCCCATTCACACCATGAACCATTTAGTTCTCCCTTACAATGGTAATTTTGTTTTACTGTCCATGTCGCTTAAATCCTTTAACGTAAATGTAGTCTTCAGCAACAATGATAGTATAGATAATATCTTAGTCAGGAATTCACCAGAAAGTTCTGCTGGATGCATCTATAAAGTGCCATGTAGAAATTGTGATAAGTTTTATGTTGTACAGACTGGTAAGAACCTTTCTGTTAGACTTAAGCAATATAGATATAGTATAAAAACAGGACAAGAAACAAAAGACTTGTTTAATCACGTTAAAAACTATGATCATTGTATTGACTGGGAGTAATGCCACATCAGATATCAACTAACTCCAGTACCACGAGAAATATCATTGAATCTTCTATTATCAAGTACACAAAGAATTGTTACCTTCATATTAGCGAAGCTCTGTACAAATTGGATAGCTTTATTGTTGATAAAACTTGTAAACAATTCCCCGTCTTGTCCACATAAGCTTATGATATGCTCGTTGTGAGTCTTGGACGTACCCGACCTTCATTCGTTCAGTCAATTGTTTACCAAATGACGTACTAGCTACGTCTCTACGTTGTACATCCATCGACTGTTATATTTCTTTCTTGTACCCCCCCTAATGATGTGATTACTACACGAAAGTGCACTTAGGAACTTATCTTGTTTCATTTCCCCGTGCATTCAGAGGAATATACTTGATCACAAGTTAAATTGTGATCTTTATCAATATATATTTATATATTGGAGAGGATCACAATTTTCCGCGTGATCAAGATATTCCTTTGAGTCCACGGGGAAAATGAAAAAGGACTTATATTTCTCTCTTCAGTCTCCCCTAATGATGTCATGATAGCACAGAAGTGCATTTGGGAACTTATCATGTTTCATTTTTCCCGTGGACTCATAGGAATATTTATTTATTTATTCATTTTCCTTTGTCGCTGTCTCCCGTGTTAACGAGGAAGTGCAAGGAAACAGACGAAAGAAATGGCCCAACCCACACACATACACATGTATATACCTACACGTCCAAACACACAAATATATATATATATATATATATATATATATATATATATATATATATATATATATATATATATATATATATATATATATATATATATATATCTGCCACTCTGTCATCAGACACATTCAACAAACCTTCAAAATACTCATTCCATCTCCTTCTCACATCACCGCTACTTGTTATCACCTCCCCATTTGCGCCCTTCACTGAAGTTCCCATTTGCTCCCTTGTCTTACGCACCCTATTTACCTCCTTCCAGAACATCTTTTTATTCTCCCTAAAATTTACTGGAGGGAACAAGGAGAAGTGGGAGACGAAATTGGAGTTGGAAAGATGGAGTGAAAAAGATTTTGAGTGACCGGGGCTTGAACATGCAGGAGGGTGAAAGGCGTGCAAGGAATGGAGTGAATTGGACGGATATGGTATACTGGGGTCGCCGTTCTGTCAATGGATTGAACCAGGGCATGTGAAGCGTCTTGGGTAAACCATGGAAAGTTATTTGTGGCCTGGATATGGAAAGGAAGCAGTGGTTTCGGTGCATTATTACATGACAGCTAGAGACTGAATGTGAACGAATGTCGCCTTTGTTGTCTTTTTCTAGCGCTACCTCGCGCACATGTGGGGGGGGAGGGGGTTGTTATTTCATGTGTGTTGGGGTGGCGATGGGAATAAATAAAGGGAGACAGTATGAATTATGTACATGTGTATATATGTATATGTCTGTTTGTGTATGTATATGTATACGTTGAGATGTATATATATATATATATATATATATATATATATATATATATATATATATATATATATATTTTTTTTTTTTTTTTTTTTTTTTTTTTTTTTTTTTTTTTTATACTTTGTCGCTGTCTCCCGCGTTTGCGAGGTAGCGCAAGGAAACAGACGAAAGAAATGGCCCAACCCCCCCCCCCCATACACATGTACATACACACGTCCACACACGCAAATATACATACCTACACAGCTTTCCATGGTTTACCCCAGACGCTTCACATGCCTTGATTCAATCCACTGACAGCACGTCAACCCCTGTATACCACATGACTCCAATTCACTCTATTCCTTGCCCTCCTTTCACCCTCCTGCATGTTCAGGCCCCGATCACACAAAATCTTTTTCACTCCATCTTTCCACCTCCAATTTGGTCTCCCTCTTCTCCTCGTTCCCTCCACCTCCGACACATATATCCTCTTGGTCAATCTCTCCTCACTCATTCTCTCCATGTGCCCAAACCATTTCAAAACACCCTCTTCTGCTCTCTCAACCACGCTCTTTTATTTCCACACATCTCTCTTACCCTATTATTACTTACTCGATCAAACCATATTGTCCTCAAACATCTCATTTCCAGCACATCCACCCTCCTACGCACAACTCTATCCATAGCCAACGCCTCACAACCCTTTAACATTGTTGGAACCACTATTCCTTCAAACATACCCAATTTTCCTTTCCGAGATAATGTTCTCGACTTCCACACATTCTTAAACGCTCCCAGAACTTTCGCCCCTTCCCCCATCTTATGATTCACTTCCGTTTCCATGGTTCCATCCGCTGCCAGATCCACTCCCAGATATCTGAAATATTTCACTTCCACCAGTTTTTCTCCATTCAAACATACTTCCCAGTTGACTTGTCCCTCAACCCTACTGTACCTAATAACGTTGATCTTATTCACATTTACTCTCAACTTTCTTCTTTCACATACTTTACCAAACTCAGTCACCAGATTCAGAAGTTTCTCACACGAATCAGCCACCAGCGCTGTATCATCAGCGAACAACAACTGACTCACTTCCCAAGCTCTCTCATCCACAAAAGACTGCATACTTAGTCCTCTTTCCAAAACACTTGCATTCACCTCCCTAACAACCCCATACATAAACAAATTAAACAACCATATATATATATATATATATATATATATATATATATATATATATATATATATATATATATATATATATATATATATATATATATATATATATATATATATATATATATATATATATATATATATATATATATATATATATATATATATATATATATATATATATATATATATATATATATATATATATATATATATATATATATATATACATGTGTATATATATATATATATATATATATATATATATATTTTTTTTTTTTTTTTTTTCTTGCTTTGTCGCTGTCTCCCGAATTTGCGACGTAGCGCAAGGAAACAGACGAAAGAAAATGGCCCAACCCACCCCCATACACATGTATATACATACGTCCATGCACGAAAATATACATAACTACACAGCTTTCCATGGTTAACCATAGACGCTTCACATGCCCTGATTCAACCCACTGACACAGCGTCAACCCCGGTATACCACATCGATCCAATTCACTCTATTCCTTGCCCTCCTTTCACCCTCCTGCATGTTCAGGCCCCGATCACACAAAATCTTTTTCACTCCATCTTTCCACCTCCAATTTGGTCTCCCACTTCTCCTCGTTCCCTCCACCTCCGACACATATATCCTCTTGGTCAATCTTTCCTCACTCATTCTCTCCATGTGCCCAAACCATTTCAAAACACCCTCTTCTGCTCTCTCAACCACGCTCCTTTTATTTCCACACATCTCTCTTACCCTTCCGTTACTTACTCGATCAAACCACCTCACACCACACATTGTCCTCAAACATCTCATTTCCAGCATAGCCATCCTCATGCGCACAACTCTATCCATAGCCCATGCCTCGCAACCGTACAACATTGTTGGAACCACTATTCCTTCAAACATACCCATTTTTGCTTTCCGAGATAATGTTCTGGACTTCCACACGTTCTTCAAGGCTCCCAGAATTTTCGCCCCCTCCCCCACCCTATGATCCACTTCCGCTTCCATGGTTCCATCCGCTGCCAGATCCACTCCCAGATATCTAAAACAATTTACTTCCTCCAGTTTTTCTCCATTCAAACTTACCCTCCAATTGACTTGACCCTAAACCCTACTGTACCTAATTACCTTGCTCTTATTCATATTTACTCTTAACTTTCTTCTTTCACACACTTTACCAAACTCAGTCACCAGCTTCTGCAGTTTCTCACATGAATCAGCCACCAGCGCGGTATCATCAGCGAAACACAACTGACTCACTTCCCAAGCTCTCTCATCCCCAACAGACTTCATACTTGCCCTCTTTCCAAAACTCTTGCATTCACCTCCCTAACAACTCCAACCATAAACAAATTAAACAACCATGGAGACATCACACACCCCTGCCGCAAACCTACATTCACTGAGAACCAATCACATTCCTCTCTTCCTACACCTACATATGCCTTACATCCTCGATAAAAACTTTTCACTGCTTCTAACAACTTGCCTCCCACACCATATATTCTTAATACCTTCCACAGAGCATCTCTATCAACTCTATCATATGCCTTCGCTAGATCCATAAATGCTACATACATTATTTCTCACATACATTCTTCAACGCAAACACCTGATCCACACATCCTCTACCACTTCTGAAACCACACTCCTCTTCCCCAATCTGATGCTCTGTACATGCCTTCACCCTCTCAATCAATACCCTCCCATATAATTTACCAGGAATACTCAACAGACTTATACCTCTGTAATTTGAGCATTTACTCTTATCCCCTTTGCCTTTGTACAATGGCACTATGCACGCATGCCGCCAATCCTCAGGCACCTCACCATGAGTCATACATTCATCAAATAACCTTACCAACCAGTCAATGATAGAGTCACCCCCTTTTTTAATAAATTCCACTGCAATACCATCCAAACCTACTGCCTAGCCGGCTTTCATCTTCCGCAAAGCTTTTATTACATCTTCTCTGTTTACCAAATCATCTTCCCTAACCCTCTCACTTTGCACACCACCTCGACCAAAACACACTATATCTGCCACTCTATCATCAAACACATTCAACAAACCTTCATATATATATATATATATATATATATATATATATAGAATATATATATATATATATATATATATATATATATATATATATATATATATATATATATATATATATATAAATATATAAATATATATATATTTATATATATATACATATAAATATATATATATTTATATATATATATATATATATATATATATATATATATATATATATATATATATATATATATATATATATATATATATATATATATATATATATATATATACATATATATATATATATATATATATATATATATATATATATATATATATATATATATATATATATATATATATATATATATATATATATATATATATATATATATATATATATATATATATATATATATATATATATATATATATATATATATATATATATATATATATATATATATATATATATATATATATATATTCCTTGCCCGCCTTACACCCTCCTGCATGTTCAGGCCCCGATCACTCAAAAGCTTTTTCACTCCAATTTTCCAACTCCAATTTGGTCTCCCATTTCTCGTTCCCTCCACCTCCGACACGTATATCCTCTTGGTCAATCATTCCTCACTCATTCTCTCCATGTGCCCAAACCATTTCAAAACACCCTCTTTTGCTCTCTCAACCACGCTCTTTTTATTTCCACACATCTCTCTTACCCTTACATTACTTACTCAATCAAACCACCTCACACCACACATTGTCCTCAAACATCTCATTTCCAGCACATCCACCCTCCTGCGTACAACTCTATCCATAGCCCACACCTCGCAACCATACAGCATTGTTGAAAAAACTATTCCTTCTAACATACCCATTTTTGATCTCCGATATAATGTTTTCGACTTCCACACATTCTTCAAGGCTCCTAGTATTTTCGCCCCCTCCCCCACCCGATGATTCACTTCCGCCCCCACGGTTCCGTCCGCTGCCAGATCCACTCCCAGATATCTAAAACACTTTACTTCCTCCAGTTTTTCTCCATTCAAACTTACCTCTCAATTGACTTGACCCTCAACCCTACTGTACCTAATAACCTTGCTCTTATTCACATTTACTCTTAACTTTCTTCTTTCACACACTTTAACAAACTCAGTCACCAGCTTCTGCAGTTTTTCACATGAATCAGCCACCAGCGCTGTATCATCAGCGAACAACAACTGACTTACTTCCGAATCTCTCTCATCCACAACACACTGAATACTTGCCCCTCTTTCCAAAACTCTTGCATTCACCTCCCTAACAACCCAATCCATAAAAAAATAAACAACCATGGAGACATCACACAACCTTGCCGCAAACCTACATTCGCTGAGAACCAATCACTTTCCTCTCTACCTACACGTACACATGCCTTACATCCTCGATAAAAACTTTTCACTGCTTCTAACAACTTGCCTCCCACACCATATATTCTTAGTACCTTCCACAGAGCATCTCTGTCATCTTTATCATATGCCTTCTCCAGATCCATAAATACTACATACAAATACATTTGCTTTTCTAAGAATTTCTCACATACATTCTTCAAAGCAAACACCTGATCCACACCTCCTCCACCAATTCTGAAACCACAATGCCCTTCCCCAATCTGATGCTCTGTACATGTCTTCACCCTCTCAATCAATACCCTCCCATATAATTTACCAGGATTACTCAACAAACTTATACCTCTGTAATATGAGCACTCACTCTTATACCATTTGCCTTTGTACAATGGCACTATGCAAGCATACCGCCAATCCTCAGACACCTCACCATGAATCATACATACACTAAATAACCTTACCAACCAGTCAACAATACAGTCACCCCCTTTTTTTTAATAAATTCCACTGCTATACCATCCAAACCTCCTGCCTTGCCAGCTTTCATCTTCCGCAAAGCTTTTATTACCTCTTCTCTGTTCACCAAATCATTTTCCCTAACCCTCTCACTTTACACACCACCTCGACCAAAACACCCTTTATCTGCCACTGTATCATGAAACACATTCAACAAACCTTCAAAATATTCACTCCATCTCCTTCTCACATCACCGCTACTTGTTATCACCTACCCATGAAACCCCTTCACTGAAGTTTCCATTTCTTCCCTTGTGTTATTCACTTTATTTACCTCCTTTCAGAACATCTTTTTATTCTCCCTAAAATTTATTGATACTCTCTCACCCCAACTCTCATTTGCCCTTTTTTTCACCTCTTGCACCTTTCTCTTGACCTCCTGCCTCTTTCTTTTATTCATCTCCCACTCATTTGCATTTTTTGCCAGCAAAAATCGTCCAAATGCCTCTCTCTTCTCTTTCACTAATAATCTTACCACTTCATCCCACATCTCACTACCCTTTCCTCATTGTATATATATATATATATATATATATATATATATATATATATATATATATATATATATATATATATATATATATATATATATATATATATATATATATATATATATATATATATATATATATCCTCCCCTCCTTGTATTAACTTTCTAAAATGGAAAACAGAAGAAGGAGTCACGCGGGGAGTGCTCATCCTCCTCGAAGGCTCAGAGTGGGGTGCCTAAATGTGTGTGGATGTAACCAAGATGTGAAAAAAGGAGAGATAGGTAGTATGTTTGAGGAAAGGAACCTGGATGTTTTGGCTCTGAGTGAAACGAAGCTCAAGGGTAAAGGGGAAGAGTGGTTTGGGAATGTCTGGGGAGTAAAGTCAGGAGTTAGTGAGAGGACAAGAGCAAGGGAAGGAGTAGCAATACTCCTGAAACAGGAGTTGTGGGAGTATGTGATAGAGTGTAAGAAAGTAAATTCTCGATTGATATGGGTAAAACTGAAAGTTGATGGAGAGAGGTGGGTGATTATTGGTGCATATGCACCTGGGCATGAGAAGAAAGATCAAGAGAGGCAAGTGTTTTGGGAGCAGCTGAATGAGTGTGTTAGTGGTTTTGATGCACGAGACCGGGTAATAGTGATGGGTGATTTGAATGCAAAGGTGAGTAATGTGGCAGTTGAGGGAATAATTGGTATACATGGGGTGTTCAGTGTTGTAAATGGAAATGTTGAAGAGCTTGTAGATTTATGTGCTGAAAAAGGACTGATGATTGGGAATACCTGGTTTAAAAAGCGAGATATACATAAGTATACTTATGTAAGTAGGAGAGATGGCCAGAGAGCGTTATTGGATTACGTGTTAATTGACAGGCGTGCGAAAGAGAGACTTTTGGATGTTAATGTGCTGAGAGGTGCAACTGGAGGGATGACTGATCATTATCTTGTGGAGGCTAAGGTGAAGATTTGTATGGGTTTTCAGAAAAGAAGAGTGAATGTTGGGGTGAAGAGGGTGGTGAGAGTAAGTGAGCTTGAGAAGGAGACCTGTGTGAGGAAGTACCAGGAGAGACTGAGTACAGAATGGAAAAAGGTGAGAACAATGGAAGTAAGGGGAGTGGGGGAGGAATGGGATGTATTTAGGGAATCAGTGATGGATTGCGCAAAAGATGCTTGTGGCATGAGAAGAGTGGGAGGTGGGGTGATTAGAAAGGGTAGTGAGTGGTGGGATGAAGAAGTAAGAGTATTAGTGAAAGAGAAGAGAGAGGCATTTGGACGATTTTTGCAGTGAAAAAATGCAATTGAGTGGGAGATGTATAAAAGAAAGAGACAGGAGGTCAAGAGAAAGGTGCAAGAGGTGAAAAAAAGGGCAAATGAGAGTTGGGGTGAGAGAGTATCATTAAATTTTAGGGAGAATAAAAAGATGTTCTGGAAGGAGGTAAATAAAGTGCGTAAGACAAGGGAGCAAATGGGAACTTCAGTGAAGGGCGCAAGATGGGGAGGTGATAACAAGTAGTGGTGATGTGAGAAGGAGATGGAGTGAGTATTTTGAAGGTTTGTTGAATGTGTTTGATGATAGAGTGGCAGATATAGGGTGTTTTGGTCGAGGTGGTGTGCAAAGTGAGAGGGTTAGGGAAAATGATTTGGTAAACAGAGAAGAGGTAGTGAAAGCTTTGCGGAAGATGAAAGCCGGCAAGGCAGCAGGTTTGGATGGTATTGCAGTGGAATTTATTAAAAAAGGGGGTGACTGTATTGTTGACTGGTTGGTAAGGTTATTTAATGTATGTATGACTCATGGTGAGGTGCCTGAGGATTGGCGGAATGCGTGCATAGTGCCATTGTACAAAGGCAAAGGGGATAAGAGTGAGTGCTCAAATTACAGAGGTATAAGTTTGTTGAGTATTCCTGGTAAATTATATGGGAGGGTATTGATTGAGAGGGTGAAGGCATGTACAGAGCATCAGATTGGGGAAGAGCAGTGTGGTTTCAGAAGTGGTAGAGGATGTGTGGATCAGGTGTTTGCTTTGAAGAATGTATGTGAGAAATACTTAGAAAAGCAAATGGATTTGTATGTAGCATTTATGGATCTGGAGAAGGCATATGATAGAGTTGATAGAGATGCTCTGTGGAAGGTATTAAGAATATATGGTGTGGGAGGAAAGTTGTTAGAAGCAGTGAAAAGTTTTTATCGAGGATGTAAGGCATGTGTACGTGTAGGAAGAGAGGAAAGTGATTGGTTCTCAGTGAATGTAGGTTTGCGGCAGGGGTGTGTGATGTCTCCATGGTTGTTTAATTTGTTTATGGATGGGGTTGTTAGGGAGGTAAATGCAAGAGTTTTGGAAAGAGGGGCAAGTATGAAGTCTGTTGGGGATGAGAGAGCTTGGGAAGTGAGTCAGTTGTTGTTCGCTGATGATACAGCGCTGGTGGCTGATTCATGTGAGAAACTGCAGAAGCTGGTGACTGAGTTTGGTAAAGTGTGTGGAAGAAGAAAGTTAAGAGTAAATGTGAATAAGAGCAAGGTTATTAGGTACAGTAGGGTTGAGGGTCAAGTCAATTGGGAGGTGAGTTTGAATGGAGAAAAACTGGAGGAAGTGAAGTGTTTTAGATATCTGGGAGTGGATCTGGCAGCGGATGGAACCATGGAAGCGGAAGTGGATCATAGGGTGGGGGAGGGGGCGAAAATTCTGGGGGCCTTGAAGAATGTGTGGAAGTCGAGAACATTATCTCGGAAAGCAAAAATGGGTATGTTTGAAGGAATAGTGGTTCCAACAATGTTGTATGGTTGCGAGGCGTGGGCTATGGATAGAGTTGTGCGCAGGAGGATGGATGTGCTGGAAATGAGATGTTTGAGGACAATGTGTGGTGTGAGGTGGTTTGATCGAGTGAGTAACGTAAGGGTAAGAGAGATGTGTGGAAATAAAAAGAGCGTGGTTGAGAGAGCAGAAGAGGGTGTTTTGAAGTGGTTTGGGCACATGGAGAGGATGAGTGAGGAAAGATTGACCAAGAGGATATATGTGTCGGAGGTGGAGGGAACAAGGAGAAGAGGGAGACCAAATTGGAGGTGGAAAGATGGAGTGAAAAAGATTTTGTGTGATCGGGGCCTGAACATGCAGGAGGGTGAAAGGAGGGCAAGGAATAGAGTGAATTGGAGCGATGTGGTATACCGGGGTTGACGTGCTGTCAGTGGATTGAAGCAGGGCATGTTAAGCGTCTGGGGTAAACCATGGAAAGCTGTGTAGGTATGTATATTTGCGTGTGTGGACGTATGTATATACATGTGTATGGGGGGGGTTGGGCCATTTCTTTCGTCTGTTTCCTTGCGCTACCTCGCAAACGCGGGAGACAGCGACAAAGTATAAAAAAAAACAAAAAGAAAAAAAAAATATATATATATCTTTTCTTTCAAACTATTCGCCATTTCCCGCGTTAGCGAGGTAGCGTTAAGAACAGAGGACTGGGCATTTGAGGGAATATCCTCACGTGGCCCCATTCTCTGTTCCTTCTTTTGGAAAATAATAAAAAAAAAAAAAAAACGAAATGAGAGGATTTCCAGCCCTTCACTCCCTCCCCTTTTAGTCGCCTTCTACGACACGCAGGGAATACGTGGGAAGTATTCTTTCACCCCTAACACCAGGGATAATATATATATATATATATATATATATATATATATATATATATATATATATATATATATATATATATATATATATATATATATATACATATATATATCCCTGGGGATAGGGGAGAATATATATATATATATATATATATATATATATATATATATATATATATATATATATATATATATATATATATATATAGGGAAAATGATTTGGTAAACAGAGAAGAGGTAGTAAAAGCTTTGCGAAAGATGAAAGCCGGCAAGGCAGCAGGTTTGGATGGTATCGCAGTGGAATTTATTAAAAAAGGGGGTGACTGTATTGTTGACTGGTTGGTAAGGTTATTTAATGTATGTATGACTCATGGTGAGGTGCCTGAGGATTGGCGGAATGCGTGCATAGTGCCATTGTACAAAGGCAAAGGGGATAAGAGTGAGTGCTCAAATTACAGAGGTATAAGTTTGTTGAGTATTCCTGGTAAATTGTATGGGAGGGTATTGATTGAGAGGGTGAAGGCATGTACAGAGCATCAGATTGGGGAAGAGCAGTGCGGTTTCAGAAGTGGTAGAGGATGTGTGGATCAGGTGTTTGCTTTGAAGAATGTATGTGAGAAATACTTAGAAAAGCAAATGGATTTGTATGTAGCATTTATGGATCTGGAGAAGGCATATGATAGAGTTGATAGAGATGCTCTGTGGAAGGTATTAAGAATATATGGTGTGGGAGGCAAGTTGTTAGAAGCAGTGAAAAGTTTTTATCGAGGATGTAAGGCATGTGTACGTGTAGGAAGAGAGGAAAGTGATTGGTTCTCAGTGAATGTAGGTTTGCGGCAGGGGTGTGTGATGTCTCCATGGTTGTTCAATTTGTTTATGGATGGGGTTGTTAGGGAGGTAAATGCAAGAGTCCTGGAAAGAGGGGCAAGTATGAAGCCTGTTGGGGATGAGAGAGCTTGGGAAGTGAGTCAGTTGTTGTTCGCTAATGATACAGCGCTGGTGGCTGATTCATGTGAGAAACTGCAGAAGCTGGTGACTGAGTTTGGTAAAGTGTGTGGAAGAAGAAAGTTAAGAGTAAATGTGAATAAGAGCAAGGTTATTAGGTACAGTAGGGTTGAGGGTCAAGTCAATTGGGAGGTGAGTTTGAATGGAGAAAAACTGGAGGAAGTGAAGTGTTTTAGATATCTGGGAGTGGATCTGGCAGCGGATGGAACCATGGAAGCGGAAGTGGATCATAGGGTGGGGGAGGGGGCGAAAATTTTGGGAGCCTTGAAAAATGTGTGGAAGTCGAGAACATTATCTCGGAAAGCAAAAATGGGTATGTTTGAGGGAATGGTGGTTCCAACAATGTTGTATGGTTGCGAGGCGTGGGCTATGGATAGAGTTATGCGCAGGAGGATGGATATGCTGGAAATGAGATGTTTGAGGACAATGTGTGGTGTGAGGTGCTTTGATCGAGTAAGTAACGTAAGGGTAAGAGAGATGTGTGGAAATAAAAAGAGCGTGGTTGAGAGAGCAGAAGAGGGTGTTTTGAAATGGTTTGGGCACATGGAAAGAATGAGTGAGGAAAGATTGACCAAGAGGATATATGTGTCGGAGGTGGAGGGAACGAGGAGAAGAGGGAGACCAAATTGGAGGTGGAAAGATGGAGTGAAAAAGATTTTGTGTGATCGGGGCCTGAACATGCAGGAGGCTGAAAGGAGGGCAAGGAATAGAGTGAATTGGAGCGATGTGGTATACAGGGGTTGACGTGCTGTCAGTGGATTGAATCAAGGCATGTGAAGCGTCTGGGGTAAACCATGGAAAGCTGTGTAGGTATGTATATTTGCGTGTGTGGACGTGTGTATGTACATGTGTATGGGGGGGGTTGGGCCATTTCTTTCGTCTGTTTCCTTGCGCTACCTCGCAAACGCGGGAGACAGCGACAAAGTATAAAAAAAAAAAAAAAAAAAAAAAAAAAAAAAAAATATATATATATATATATATATATATATATATATATATATATATATATATATATATATATATATATATATATATATATTCATATATATATATATATATATATATATATATATATATATATATATATATATATATATATATATATATATATATATGTATATATATATATCCCTGGGGATAGGGGAGAAAGAATACTTCCCATGTATTCCCTGCGTGTCGTAGAAGGTGACTAAAAGTGGAGGGAGCGGGTGGCTGGAAATCCTCCCCTCTCGTTTTTTTTTTTTCTAATTTTCCAAAAGAAGGAACGGAGAAGGGAGCCAGGTGATGATTTTCCCTCTAAGGCCCAGTCCTCTGTTCTTAACGCTACCTCGCAAACGCGGGATATGGCGAGTCGTATGAAAAAAAAAAAAAAAATATATATATATATAAATATATATATATATATATATATATATATATATATATATATATATATATATATATATATATATATATATATATATATATATATATATATATATATATATATAAATATATATATATATATATATATATATATATATATATATATATATATATATATATATATATATATATATATATATATATATATATATATATATATCTATATATAAATATATATATATATATATATATATATTTTTTTTTTTTTTTTTTTTTTTTTTTTTTTTTTTTTTTTATACTTTGTCGCTGTCTCCCGCGTTTGCGAGGTAGCGCAAGGAAACAGACGAAAGAAATGGCCCAACCCCCCCCCCCCTACATACACATGTACATACACACGTCCACACACGCAAATATACATACCTACACAGCTTTCCATGGTTTACCCCAGACGCTTCACATGCCTTGATTCAATCCACTGACAGCACGTCAACCCCTGTATACCACATAACTCCAATTCACTCTATTCCTTGCCCTCCTTTCACCCTCCTGCATGTTCAGGCCCCGATCACACAAAATCTTTTTCACTCCATCTTTCCACCTCCAATTTGGTCTCCCTCTTCTCCTCGTTCCCTCCACCTCCGACACATATATCCTCTTGGTCAATCTCTCCTCACTCATTCTCTCCATGTGCCCAAACCATTTCAAAACACCCTCTTCTGCTCTCTCAACCACGCTCTTTTTATTTCCACACATCTCTCTTACCCTTACGTTACTTACTCGATCAAACCACCTCACACCACACACTGTCCTCAAACATCTCATTTCCAGCACATCCATCCTCCTGCGCACATCTCTATCCATAGCCCACGCCTCGCAACCATACAACATTGTTGGAACCACTATTCCCTCAAACATACCCATTTTCGCTTTCCGAGATAATGTTCTCGACTTCCACACATTTTTCAAGGCTCCCAAAATTTTCGCCCCCTCCCCCACCCTATGATCCACTTCCGCTTCCATGGTTCCATCCGCTGACAGATCCACTCCCAGATATCTAAAACACTTTACTTCCTCCAGTTTTTCTCCATTCAAACTCACCTCCCAATTGACTTGACCCTCACCCCTACTGTACCTAATAACCTTGCTCTTATTCACATTTACTCTCAACTTTCTTCTTCCACACACTTTACCAAACTCAGTCACCAGCTTCTGCAGTTTCTCACATGAATCAGCCACCAGCGCTGTATCATCAGCGAACAACAACTGACTCACTTCCCAAGCTCTCTCATCCCCAACAGACTTCATACTTGCCCCTCTTTCCAGGACTCTTGCATTTACCTCCCTTACAACCCCATCCATAAACAAATTAAACAACCATGGAGACATCACACACCCCTGCCGCAAACCTACATTCACTGAGAACCAATCACTTTCCTCTCTTCCTACACGTACACATGCCTTACATCCTCGATAAAAACTTTTCACTGCTTCTAACAACTTGCCTCCCACACCATATATTCTTAATACCTTCCACAGAGCATCTCTATCAACTCTATCATATGCCTTCTCCAGATCCATAAATGCTACATACAAATGCATTTGCTTTTCTAAGTATTTCTCACATACATTCTTCAAAGCAAACACCTGATCCACACATCCTCTACCACTTCTGAAACCGCACTGCTCTTCCCCAATCTGATGCTCTGTACATGCCTTCACCCTCTCGATCAATACCCTCCCATATAATTTACCAGGAATACTCAACAAACTTATACCTCTGTAATTTGAGCACTCACTCTTATCCCCTTTGCCTTTGTACAATGGCACTATGCACGCATTCCGCCAATCCTCAGGCACCTCACCATGAGTCATACATACATTAAATAACCTTACCAACCAGTCAACAATACAGTCACCCCCTTTTTTAATAAATTCCACTGCAATACCATCCAAACCTGCTGCCTTGCCGGCTTTCATCTTCCGCAAAGCTTTTACTACCTCTTCTCTGTTTACCAAATCATTTTCCCTAACCCTCTCACTTTGCACACCACCTCGACCAAAACACCCTATATCTGCCACTCTGTCATCAGACACATTCAACAAACCTTCAAAATACTCATTCCATCTCCTTCTCACATCACCGCTACTTGTTATCACCTCCCCATTTGCGCCCTTCACTGAAGTTCCCATTTGCTCCCTTGTCTTACGCACCCTATTTACCTCCTTCCAGAACATCTTTTTATTCTCCCTAAAATTTACTGATAGTCTCTCACCCCAACTCTCATTTGCCCTTTTTTTCACCTCTTGCACCTTTCTCTTGACCTCCTGTCTCTTTCTTTTATACTTCTCCCACTCAATTGCATTTTTTTTTCCCTGCAAAAATCGTCCAAATGCCTCTCTCTTCTCTTTCACTAATACTCTTACTTCTTCATCCCACCACTCACTACCCTTTCTAAACAGCCCACCTCCCACTCTTCTCATGCCACAAGCATCTTTTGCGCAATCCATCACTGATTCCCTAAATACATCCCATTCCTCCCCCACTCCCCTTACTTCCATATATATATATATATATATATATATATATATATATATATATATATATATATATATATATATATATATATATATATTTTTTTTTTTTTTTTGCTTTGTCGCTGTCTCCCGCGTTTGCGAGGTAGCGCAAGGAAACAGACGAGAGAAAATGGCCCAACTCACCCCCATACACATGTATATACATACGTCCACACACGCAAATAGACATACTTACACAGCTTTCCATGGTTTACCCCAGACGCTTCACATGCCTTGATTCAATCCACTGACAACACGTCAACCCCGGTATACCACATCGCTCCAATTCACTCTATTCCTTGCCCTCCTTTCACCCTCCTGCATGTTCAGGCCCCGATCACACAAAATCTTTTTCACTCCATCTTTCCACCTCCAATTTGGTCTCCCTCTTCTCCTCGTTCCCTCCACCTCCGACACATATATCCTCTTGGTCAATCTTTCCTCACTCATTCTCTCCATGTGCCCAAACCACTTCAAAACACCCTCTTCTGCTCTCTCAACCACGCCCTTTTTATTTCCACACATCTCTCTTACCCTTACGTTACTTACTCGATCAAACCACCTCACACCACACATTGTCCTCAAACATCTCATTTCCAGCACATCCATCCTCCTGCGCACAACTCTATTCATAGCCCACGCCTCGCAACCATACAACATTGTTGGAACCACTATTCCTTCAAACATACCCGTTTTTGCTTTCCGAGATAATGTTCTCGACTTCCACACATTCTTCAAGGCTCCCAGAATTTTCGCCCCCTCCCCCACCCTATGATCCACTTCCGCTTCCATGGTTCCATCCGCTGCCAGATCCACTCCCAGATATCTAAAACACTTCACTTCCTCCAGTTTTTCTCCATTCAAACTCACCTCCCAATTGACTTGACCCTCAACCCTACTGTACCTAATAACCTTGCTCTTATTCACATTTACTCTTAACTTTCTTCTTTCACACACTTTACCAAACTCAGTCACCAGCTTCTGCAGTTTCTCACATGAATCAGACACCAGCGCTGTATCATCAGCGAACAACAACTGACTCACTTCCCAAGCTCTCTCATCCACAACAGACTTCATACTTGCCCCTCTTTCCAAAACTCTTGCATTCACCTCCATAACAACCCCATCCATAAACAAATTAAACAACCATGGAGACATCACACACCCCTGCCGCAAACCTACCTTCACTGAGAACCAATCACTTTCCTCTCTTCCTACACGTACACATGCCTTACATCCTAGATAAAAACTTTTCACTGCTTCTAACAACTTGCCTCCCACACCATATATTCTTAATATCTTCCACTGAGCATCTCTATCAACTCTATCATATGCCTTCTCCAGATCCATAAATGCTACATACAAATCCATTTGCTTTTCTAAGTATTTCTCACATACATTCTTCAAAGCAAACACCTGATCCACACATCCTCTACCACTTCTGAAACCACACTGCTCTTCCCCAATGTGATGCTCTGTACATGCCTTCACCCTCTCAATCAATACCCTCCCATATAATTTACCAGGAATACTCAACAAACATATACCTCTGTAATTTCAGCACTCACTCTTATCCCCTTTGCCTTTGTACAATGGCACTATGCAAGCATTCCGCCAATCCTCAGGCACCTCACCATGAGTCATACATACATTAAATAACCTTACCAACCAGTTAATAATACAGTCACCCCCTTTTTTAATAAATTCCACTGCAATACCATCCAAACCTGCTGCCTTGCCGGCTTTCATCTTCCGCAAAGATTTTACTACCTCTTTTCTGTTTACCAAATCATTCTTCCTAACCCTCTCACTTTGCACACCACCTCGATCAATGGGGTTGTTAGGGAGGTGAATGCAAGAGTTTTGGAAAGAGGGGCAAGTATGAAGTCTGTTGTGGATGAGAGAGCTTGGGAAGTGAGTCAGTTGTTGTTCGCTGATGATACAGCGCTGGTGTCTGATTCATGTGAGAAACTGCAGAAGCTGGTGACTGAGTTTGGTAAAGTGTGTGAAAGAAGAAAGTTAAGAGTAAATGTGAATAAGAGCAAGGTAATTAGGTACAGTAGGGTTGAGGGTCAAGTCAATTGGGAGGTAAGTTGAATGGAGAAAAACTGGAGGAAGTAAAGTGTTTTAGATATCTGGGAGTGGATCTGGCAGCGGATGGAACCATGGAAGCGGGAGTGGATCATAGGTTGGGGGAGGGGGCGAAAATCCTGGGAGCCTTGAAGAATGTGTGGAAGTCGAGAACCTTATCTCGGAAAGCAAAAATGGGTATGTTTGAAGGAATAGTGGTTCCAACAATGTTGTATGGTTGCGAGGCGTGGGCTATGGATAGAGCTGTGCGCAGGAGGGTGGATGTGCTGGAAATGAGATGTGTGAGGACAATGTGTGGTGTGAGGTGGTTTGATCGAGTATGTAAGGGTAAGAGAGATGTGTGGAAATAAAAAGAGCGTGGTTGAGAGAGCAAAAGAGGGTGTTTTGAAATGGTTTGGGCACATGGAGAGAATGAGTGAGGAATGATTGACCAAGAGGATATAAGTGTCGGAGGTGGAGGGAACGAGGAGAAGTGGGAGACCAAATTGGAGTTGGAAAATTGGAGTGAAAAAGCTTTTGAGTGATCGGGGCCTGAACATGCAGGAGGGTGTAAGGCGGGCAAGGAATATATATATATATATACCACTAGTTGTTATCACCTCCCCATTTGCCCCCTTCACTGAAGTTCCCATTTGCTCCCTTGTCTTACGTACTTTATTTACCTCCTTCCAAAACATCTTTTTATTCTCCCTGAAATTTAATGATACTCTCTCACCCCAACTCTCATTTGCCCTCTTTTTCACCTCTTGCACCTTTCTCTTGACCTCCTGCCTCTTTCTTTTATACCTCTCCCACTTATTTGCATTTTTTCCTTGCAAAAATCGTTCAAATGCCTCTCTCTTCTCTTTCACTAATAATCTTACTTCTTCATCCCACCACTCACTACCTTTTCTAATCAACCCACCTCCCACGCTTCTCATGCCACAAGCATCTTTTGCGCAAGCCATCACTGCTTCACTAAATACATCCCATTCCTCCCCCACTCCCCTTACCTCCTTTGTTCTCACCTTTTTCCAATCTGTACTCAGTCTCTCCTGGTACTTTCTCATACAAGTCTCCTTCCCAAGCTCACTTACTCTCACCACTCTCTTCACCCCAACATTCTCTCTTCTTTTCTAAAAACCCTCACAAATCTTCACCTTTGCTTCCACAAGATAATGATCAGACATCCCTCCAGTTGCACCTCTCAGCACATTAACATCCAAAAGTCTCTCTTTCGTGCGTCTATGAATTAACACGTAATCCAATAACGCTCTCTGGCCATATCTCCTACTTACATACGTATATTTATGTATATCTCGCTTTTTAAACCAGTTATTCCCAATCACCAGTCCTTTTTCAGCCCATCCCACCCACATATACTCGTCCACACAAGCACATATACATACCTATACATCTCAACTTATACATATATACACACTTTCAGACATAAACATATATACACATGTACATAATTCATACTGTCTGCCCTTATTCATTCCCGTCGCCCCCCGCCAAACATGAAATGACAACCCCATTGCCCTTGCATCAGCGCGAAGTAGCGCTAGGAAAAGACAACAAAGGCCACATTTCTTTACACTCTGGACAGATCTTCGCATCACTTGTTCATCAAGTCATTTCCTAAGGAATGCAAATCGTAACTTCAGTTGGTGGTTCTTGATTAGCGATTTGGAGAAAGCAGTAACGAAAGGAGAAGGTCCAGGACAGCTTGTAGAGAAGTAATAGCAGAGCCGTGTGGAATCCATGTTGGAAAGGATCACAATTTTGCGCGTGATAAACATATTCCTATGAGTCCACGGGGAAAATGAAACACGATAAGTTCCCAAGTGCACTTTCGTGTAATGATTACATCTTTAGGGGAGACACAAGAGAGAAACATAAATCAGTTGATATACATCGAAGAGACGAAGCTACGACGCCATTTGGTAAAAATGTGATTGTCCAAGACATACAACGAGCGTTCATAAACTTATAATTTTACAAATTTTCTCAACAATAAAGTTACCTAATTTCAATAGACCATCACTAATATTAAGATTATAATTCTTTGTGTATTTAATGATAGAAGTTCAATGATGTTTCTCTTGGTAATAGAGTTAGAGTTAATAACTGAGATGGCATTACTCCAGTCAATCAATGATCATAGTTTTTAATGTGATCAAACAAGGCATTTGATTCTTGTCCCGTTCTTATACTATATTCATGTTGCTTAAGTCTAACAGAAAGATCCTTACCAGTCTGACAAACATAAAATTCATCACAATTTCCAGAAGGCACTTTATAGATGCATCCAAGAGAATTTTCTGGTGAATTCCTGATTGAAATATTCTTTTTGTATTAATGTTGCTAAAGGCAACATTTACATTAAAGGATTTAAGCAACAGGGGAAGTAAACTTAGTATAAATCCCTTAGAAGCAGTTAATTCTCATTTCAATAAAGAAATGAAGTTGTTCAAGGGTAATAGTTCTCTTATCAAAAGTTTGTCATCTTTGTCCCCTTCATTGCCATATATGTATGGACTTATCAAAACACATAAACAGAATTTTCCAGCAAGACCTATAGTGATTTCAGGAGGCTCCAACACATATAAACTGTCAAAATGGTTAGTTTCTTTATTAAGCCCTTTAAAGGGTAAGGCATCAACTTCTAATATCATGAACAATGTAGATTTCGTCAACAAGCTTAACAATATCAAAGTTAATTTTCATTTCAAACTAATTAACTTTGATGTTTCCTCACTTTTCACTAAAGTTCCAGTTGATAGCCTTTTAGAATATTTATTTGATGTGTTGGATGATATTCATTTACCTGTTTCAAAGTCTGTTTTCATTGAACTGATAAAATTGTGTATAAAAGACTGTGTAATTCAATTCAATGGAGATTGCTATACTCAAAAATTTGGTATCGCAATGGGTAACCCTCTTTCACCTGGACTAAGTAACCTTTATATGGAATTTTTTGAAACAAAATTCCTAAAGGATATCTTACCTTCTGATACCATTTGGTTTAGGTATGTAGACAATGTTCTTTGTATTTGGCCAACAAATGAAAATTTACAAATGTTTCTCCCCTTACTTAACAATTTAGTACCTTCCACCAAATTTTCTGTAGAAAATGAAAATAATGGTATGTTACCATTTTTAGATTGCATAATTCATAGGCAAGGAAACAAATCTAAGTTTAGCATATACAGAAAACGCACCAATGTATGCTCATATATCCATTATTATTCATCTCAACATGACAGAGTTAAAATATCATTTCAATCTATGTTCCTTAGGGCATTAAGTATTTGCAGTCCAGAGTTTATTGGTGATGAGTTTGAGAAGATATATTCTATTGGATATAAGTTTAATCACGTTAAAAAATATGATCATTGTATCAACTGGAATAATGCCATCTCAGTTATCAACTCTAACTCTATTACCAAGAAAAATATCATTGAATCTTGTATTATTGAATACACAAAGAATTATAATCTTAATATTAGTGATGGTCTATACAAATTACATAACTTTATTGTTGATAAAATTTGTAAAATGATAAGTTTATTAACGTTCGTTGTATGTTTTGGACAATCACATGTTTACCAAATGGCGTCCTAGCTTCGTCTCTTCGATGTATATCACCTGAATTATTTTTCTCTTTTGTGTTTCCCCTGATGATATAATTACTACACGAAAGTGCACCTGGGAACTCAACGTGTTTCATTTTCCCCGGGGACTCATAGGAATATCTTGATCATGCACAAAAATCTAGCACTACTCCTGAAACAGGAGTGGTGGGAGTATGTGATAGAGTGTAAGAAAGTAAACTCTAGATTGCTTTGGGTAAAACTCAAATTGGATGGAGGTGCATATGCACCTGGGCATGAGAAGAAAGATCATGAAGAGGCAAGTGTTTTGAGAACACCTGAGTGAGTGTGTTAGTTCTTTTGATGCACGAGACCGGGTTATAGTGATGAGTGATTTGAATGCAAAGGTGAGTAACGTGGCAGTTGAGGGAATAATTGGTGTACATGGGGTGTTCAGTGTTGTAAATGGAAATGGTGAAGAGCTTGTAGATTTATGTGCTAAAAAAGGACTGGTGATTGGGAATACCTGGTTCAAAAAGCGAGATATACATAAGTATACGTAAGTAAGTTGGAGAGATGGCCAGAGAATGTTATTGAATTACGTGGTAATTGTTATGCACGCGAAAGAGAGACTTCTGGATGTTAATGTGCTGAGAAGTGCAACTGGAGAGATGTCTGATCATTATCTTCTGGACGCGGTGAAGATTTGTAGAGGTTTTCAGTAGAGAGAATGTTGGGGTGAAAAGAGTGATGTGAGTAAGTGAGCTTGGGAAGGAGACTTGTGTGAGGAAGTACCAGGAGAGACTGAGTACAGAATGGAAAAAGTTGAAAACAAAGGAGGTAAGGGGAGTGGGGGAGGAATGCGATGTATTCAGGGAAGCAGTAATGGCTTCTGCAAAAGATACTTGTGACATGAGAGGCTTGGGAGGTAGGCAGAATAGAAAGGTTAGTGAGTGGTGGGATTAAGAAGTAAGATTATTAGTGAAAGAGAAGAAAGAGGCACTTGGACGATTTTTGCAGGGAAATAATGTAAATGAGTAGAAGATGTATAAAAGAAAGAGACAGGAGCTCAAGCGAAAGGTGCAAGAGGTGAAAAAGAGGGCAAATGAGAGTTGGGGTGAATAAAAAGATGTTTTGGAAGGAGGCAAATAAAGTGTATAAGACAAGGGAACAAATGGGAACTTTAGTGAAGGGGGCTAATGGGGAGGTGATAACAAGTAGTGGTGATGTGAGAAGGAGATGGAGTGAGTATTTTGAAGGTTTCTTGAATGTGTTTGATGATAGAGTGGCAGATATAGGGTGTTTTGGTCGAGGTGGTGTGCAAAGTGAGAGGGTTATGGAAAATGATTTGGTAAACAGAGAAGAGATAGTAAAAGCTTTGCAGAAGATCGAAGCCGGCAAGGCAGCGGGTTTGGATGGTATTGCAGTAGAATTTATCAAAAAAGGGGGTGACTCTATTGTTGACTGGTTAGTAAAGTTATGTAACGTATATGTGTCTCATGATGAGGTGCCTGAGGATTGGCGGAATACATGCATAGTGCAATTGTAAAAAGGCAAAAGGGATAAAAGTGAGTGCTCAAATTACAGATATATAAGTTTGTTGAGTATTCTGAGAAAATTATATGGGAGGGTATTGATCGAGAGGGTGAAGGCATGTACAGAGCACCAGACTGGGAGAGAGCAGTGTGGTTTCAGAAGTGGTAGAGGATGTATGGATCAGGTGTTTCCTTTGAAGAATATATGTGACAAATACCTAGAAAAGCAAATGGGTTTGTATGAACCATTTATAGATCTGGAAAAAGCATATGATAGTGTTTATAAAGATGCTATGTGGAAGGTATCAAGAATATATATGCTGTGGGAGACAAGTTGCTAGAAGATGCGAAAAGTTCGTATCGAGGAGGTAAGGATATAAATAATAAATATATATATTTCAACTTTCTAAAAGGAGAAGCAGAAGAAGGAGTCACGCGGGGAGTGCTCATCTTCCTCGAAGGCTCAGACTGGGGTGTCTAAATGTGTGTGGATGTAACCAAGATGAGAAAAAAGGAGAGATAGATAGTATGTTTGAGGAAAGGAACCTGGATGTTTTGGCTCTGAGTGAAAAGAAGCTCAAGGGTAAAGGGGAAAAGTGGTTTGGGAATGTCTTGGAACTAAAGTCAGGGGTTAGTGAGAGAACAAGAGCAAGGGAAGGAGTAGCACTACTCCTGAAACAGGAGTTGTAGGAGTATGTGATAGAGTGTAAGAAAGTAAACTCTAGATTGATATGGGTAAAACTGAAAGTTGATGGAGAGAGATGGGTGATTATTGGTGCATATGCACCTGATCATAAAAGGCAAGTGTTTTAGGAGCAGCTGAATCAGTGCGTTAGTGGTTTTGATGCACGAGACCGGGTTATAGTGATGGGAAATTTGAATGCAAAGGTGACTAATGTGGCAGTTGAGGGAATAGTTGGTATACATGGGGTGTTCAGTGTTGTAAATGGAAACGGTGAAGAGCTTGTAGATTTATGTGCTGAAAAAGGACTGGTGATTGGGAATTCCTGGTTTAAAAATCGAGATATACATAAGTATACGTATGTAAGTAGGAGAGATGGCCACTGAGCGTTATTGGATTACGTTTTAATTGATAGGCGCGCGAAAGAGAGACTTTTGGATGTTAATGTGCTGAGAGGTGCAAATGGAGGGATGTCTGATCATTATCTTGTGCAGGCGAAGGTGAAGATTTATAGGGGTTTTCATAAAAGAAGACAGAATTTTGGGATGAAGAGAGTGGTGAGAGTAAGTGAGCTTGGGAAGGAGACTTGTGTGAGGAAGTACCACATATACATGTATATACATACACATCCACACACGCAAATATGCATACCTATAAACCTCAACGTATACATATACACACACAAACAGACATATGCATATATAAACCTGGACATAATTCATACTGTCTGCCTTTATTCATTCCCATCGCCACGCCGCCACCCATGAAATAACAACCCCGTCCCCCTCAAGTGTGCGAGATAGCGCTAGGAAAAGACAACACAGGCCACAATCGTTCACACTCAGTCTCTACCTGTCATGTAATAATGCACCGAAACCACAGCTCCCTTTCCACATCCAGGCCCCAAAGAACTTTCCATGGTTTAACCCAGACGCTTCATATGCCCTGGTTCAATCCATTGACAGCACGTCGACCCCGGTATACCACATCGTTCCAATTCACTCTATTCCTTGCACGCCTTTCACCCTTCTGGCAGATCAGGCCGCGATCACTCAAAATCTGTTTCACTAAATCTTTCCACCTCCAATTTGGTCTCCCACTTCTCGTTTCCTCCACCTCTGACACAAATATCCTCTTGGTCAATCTTTCCTCACTCATTCTCTCCACGTGACAAAACTATTTCAAAACACCCTCTTCTGCTCTCTCAATCACACTCTCTTACTTTATTAGTACTTACTCGATCTAACCGCCTCACACCACATATTGTCCTCAAACATCTCACGTCCAGCACATCCACACTCCTGCGCACAACCATATAACATTGTTGGAGCCACTATTCCTTCAAACAAACACATTTTTGCTTTCCGAGATGATACTTTCGACTTCCACACATTCTTCAACGCTCCCAGAATTTTCGCCCCCTCCCCCACCTTATAATTCGCTTCCTCTTCCATGGTTCCATCAGCTACCAAATCCACTCCCAGATATCTAAAACACTTCACTTCCTCCAGTTTTTCTCCATTCAAACTTACCTCCCAATTGACTTGACCCTCAACCCTACTGTACCTAATAACCTTGCTCTTATTCACATTTACTCACAACTTTCTTCTTTCACACACTTTACCAAACTCAGTCACCAGCTTCTGCAGTTTCTCTCATGAATCAGCCACCAGCGCTGTATCATCAGCGAACAACAACTGACTCACTTCCCAAGCTCTTTCATCCACAACAAAGTGCATACTTGGCCCTCTGGCCAAAACTCTTGCATTCACCTCCCTAACAACCCCATCCATAAACAAATAAAACAACCATGGAAACATCAAACACCCCTACCGCAAACCTACATTCACTGAGAACCAATCACTTTCCTCTCTTCCTACACGTGCATACGCCTTACATCCTCGATGAAAACTTTTCACTGCTTCTAACAACTTGCCTCCCACACCATATATTCTTAATACCTTCCACGGAGCATCTCTATCAACTCTATCATATTCCTTCTCCAGATCCATAAATGCTACATACAAATCCATCTGCTTTTCTAAGTATTTCTCACATACATCCTTCAAAGCAAACACCTGATCCACACATCCTCTGCCACTTCTGAAACCACACTGCTCTTTCCCAGTCTGGTGCTCTGTACATGCCTTCACCCTCTCAATCAATACCCTCCCATATGATTTCCCAGAAATACTCAACAAACTAATACCTCTGTAATTTGAGCACTCACCTTTATCTCCTTTGCCTTTAAAGTACAATGGCACTATGCAAGCATTCCGCCAATCCTCAGGCACCTCACCTTGAATCATACATACATTAAATAACCTTACCAACCAGTCAACAATACAGGCACCCCCTTTTTTAATTAATTCCACCGTAATACCATCCAAACCCGCTGCATTGCCCGCTTTCATCTTCCGCAAAGCTTTTACTACCTCTTCTCTGTTTACCAAATCATTTTCCCTAAACCTATCACTTTGCACACCACCTCGACCAAAACACCCTATATCTGCCACTCTATCATCAAATACATTCAAGAAACCTTCAAAATACTCACTCCATCTCCTTCTCACATCACCACTACTTGTTATCACCTCCATATTTGCCTCGTTTACTGAAGTTCCCATTTGTTCCCTTGTCTTACGGACTTTATTTACCTCCTTCCTAAACATCTTTTTATTTTCCCTGATATCTAATGATACTCTCTCGCTCCAACTCTCATTTGCCCTCTTTTTCACCTCTTGCACCTTTCTCTTGACCTCCTTTCTTTTATACATCTCCCACTCATTTGCATTATTTCCCTGCAAAAATCGTCTAAATTCCTGTCTTTTCTCTTTCACTAATAATCTTACCTCTTCATCCCACCACTCACTACCCTTTCTAATCTGCCCACCTCTCACGCTTCTCATGCCACAAGCATCTTTTGCGCAAGCCATCACTGATTCCCTAAATACATCCCATTCCTCTCCCACTCCCCTTACATCCTTTGTTCTCACCTTTTTCCATTCTGTACTCAGTCTCTCCTGGTACTTCCTCAGACAAGTCTCCTTCCCAAGCTCACCTACTCTCACCACTCTCTTCACCCCAACATTCTCTCTTCTTTTCTGAAAACCCCTGCAAATCTTCACCTTCGCCTGCACAAGATAATGATCAGACATCCCTCCTGTTGCACCTCTCAGCACATTAACATCCAAAAGTCTCTCTTTCGCGCGCCTATCAATTAACACATAATCCAATAACGCTCTCTGGCCATCTCTCCTACTTACTTAAGTATACTTATGTATGTCACTCTTTGTAAACCAGGTATTAACAATCACCAGTCCTTTTTCAGCACATAAATCTACAAGCTCTTCACAATTTCAATTTACAGCACTGAACACCCAATGTATACCAATTATTCCCTCAATTGCCACATTACTCACCTTTGCATTCAAAGCACCCATCACTATAACCCGGTATCGTGCATCAAAGCCAGTAACACACTCATTCAGCTGTTCCCAAAACACTTGCCTCTCATGATCTTTCTTCTCATGCCCAGGTGCATATGCACCAATAATCACTTATCTCTCTCCATCGACTTTCACTTTTACCCATATCAATATAGAGTTTACTTTCTTACACTCTATCACATACTCCCACCACTCCTGTTTCAGGAGTAGTGCTACTCCTTCCCTTACTCTTGTCCTCTCACTAACCCCTGACTTTACTCCCAAGACATCCCAAACCGCTCTTCCCGTTTACCCTTGAGCTTCGCTTTTCTCAGAGCCAAAACATCCAGGTTCCTTTCCTCAAACATGCTACCTATCTCTCCTTTTTTCTCATCTTGGTTAAATCCACACACATTGAGACACCCCAACCTGAACCTTCGAGGACGATGAACACTCCCCGCGTGACTCCTTCTTCTGTTTCCCTTTATAGAAAGCTAAATACAAGGAGGAGAGGGTTTCTAGCCCACCGCTCCCGTCCCCATTAGTCGCCTTCTACGACATGTGAGGAATGCGTGGGAAGTATTCTTTGTCCCCTATCCCCAGGGATATGTATAGAGATATGTACATGGAAAGATATACATAAATATTCGTATGTAAGTAGGAGAGATGGCTAGCGAGCGTTATTGGATTACGTGTTAATTGATAGGCGCGCGAAAGAGACTTTTGGATGTTAATGTGCTGAGAGGTGCAACTGGAGGGATGTCTGATCATTATCTTGTGGAGGTGACGGTGGAGATTTGTAGAGGTTTTCAGAAACCTATGATTCACTTTCGCTTCCTTGGTTCCATCTGCTGCTAAATCCACTCCTACATATCTAAAATACTTCACTTCCTCCAGTTTTTCTCCATTCAAACTTACCTCCCAATTGACTTGTCCATCAGCCCTACTGTATTTAATAACTTTGCTCTTATTCACATTTACCCTCAGCTTTCTTCTTCCACACACTTTACCAAACTCAGTCACTAGCTTCTGCACTTTCTCACTCGAATCAGCCACCAGCGCTGTATCATCAGTGAACAACAACTGACTCACTTCCCAAGCTCTCTCATCCACAACTGACTGCATACTTTCCCCTCTCTCCAATACTCTTGCATTCACCTCCTATATATATATTCAAACCCTCCGCCTTTTCGGCTTTCGTCCCCAAAGCTTTCACTACCTTTTCTCTATTTACCAAAGCATTATCCCTGACCCTCACCCTTCGCACACCACCTCAACCAAAACACCCTATATCTGCCACCCTATCATCTAACACATTCAACAACCTTTCAATCATTCACTCCATCTCCTTCTCACATCACCACTACTTATTATTACCTCTCCATTATATACGTCCTCCTCGAAGGCTCAGATTGGGTTTCTATATGGTAGTATGTTTGACGAAAAGAACCTGATTTTTGGCTCTGAGTGAAACGAAGCTCAATGGTAAAGGGGTAGGGTGGTTTGGGATTGTTTTGGGAGTAAAATCAAGTGCTGGTGAGAGGACAAGAACAAGGGAAGGAGTAGGACTGCTCCTGAATCAGGAGTTGTGGGAGTATGTGATAGAGTGTAAGAAAGTATAGTCTAGATTTATATGGGTAAACCTGAAAGTGGATGGAGAGATATAGGTGATAAATGGTGCCTATGCACTTGGGCATGAGAAGAAAGATCATCAAAGGCAAGTGAGTGTGTTAGCAGTTTTGATGCACGAGACCGGATTATAGTGATGAGTGATTTGAATGCAAAGGTGAGTAATGTGGCAGTTGAGGGAATGATTGGTGTACATTGGGTGTTCAGTGTTGTATATGGAAATGGTGAAGAGTGGCAGTTTTGTTTCTAAAAGGGGCCGGGGATTTTAAAAAGAGGATTTTACATAAGTATAAGTTTGTAAGTAGGGGAGAGGCCGAGGCGTTTTTGGATTTGTTTTTAATTTAAAGGGGTCGAAAGAAAGGGGACTTTTGGATGTTAATGTGCTGAGAGGTGCAACTGAAGGAGGGCTTATAATTTTTTGTGGAGGGGATAATTTTTTATTTATATATATATATATTATTTATATTTAATTTATATATATAATATAATTTAAATATTATTATATATTTTATATTATATATATATTTTGTAGAGGGGGTCCAAAAAATTTGCGGTGATCAAAATTTTTCCTATGAATTTCCCCGGGGGAAAAAAAAACACGAAAGATCCCAAGTGCCCCTTTCGGGGTAATAACAATCATCCGGGGAGGGCACAAGAGAGAAAAAAAAAACAACAGTCCCGTTTTATACATCGAGAGGGGGGAAAGCTACGAAAGTCTTTTTGGGAAAACAATGTGATTAAAACATAAAACGAGCGTTTTAAAATTTTTCATTTTTCAAATCTTTTCAAAAAATAAAGTTATTAATTTTTTATAGACCCCTTTAAAATTAAGGGTTATAATTCTTTGTGTTTTTGATAAAAAAAGATTCAATGATATTCCCCTTGGTAAACAGAATTTGAGTTTAATAACTTGTTGCATTACTCCCGGATTGTATAATGATAATAGTTTTTTTAAAATGATTTAAAAAAGGGAAATTTTATTTTTGTCCCGTTTTATTTCTATATTTTTGTTTGCTTAAGTTAAAAAGAAATATCCCTTTTTACTTGACAACTTTAAAATTTTTTTTACAGTTTCCAAGGCACTTTTTAAGCAAAAAAAGGAATTTTTTTTTTTTTGAAAAACCGGTTTAAAATATTCTTTATGTTTTTGTTGCTAAAGGCAACATTTAAAAATTAAAGGATTTAAAATAAAAGGGAAAACAAAGTTTAAATTTTATTAAAAAGGGAGAAATAAAAAATTCTTGGTGTCAGTGGGAGGTTTTGGCTCAAATCTATTTAAAAAGGAAAATTTTTTTGCTAAAATTAAAGGGAAATTTTCAAAGAAAAATTTTAGGGGACTTTAACCTTGATCAAAAAAGATGTTTTATCTCAAAAATCATCATAATAAAACCCCTTTGGCTGCAAACGTTAATTTCCCAAAGGGAAAATAATTTAAATGATTTTATAATTTAACTCGTCATGATGGATGAGTATTAAATTTTTTATGAGCAACATTGGTGGGTTTTTTTGTTTATGCTAAAATTAAAATTGTTTCCCTGTCTATGGAACATGCAATCTAAAAAGGTTAAAAACCATTATTTTCATTTTTTTTACAGTAAAAAATTTTATGGAGGATATAGATTGTTAAATAAGGGGAAAATATTTGTAAAATTTTTATTTGTTGGGCCCAAAAAAACAAAGAACACAAACTACATTTCTAAAACCCATTATTTAGAAGGTAAGATATTTTAGTAAAATTTTGTTTTTAAAAATTCCAAAAAAATTTTTTGCCATACCCCTATTTTTGGCATGTTTAAACTCCATTTTAAAAAAAGAAATAACCTGTCTTTTAAAAACCCTTTTTATCGTTCAATGAAATTGGGGCTTTTGAAAAAGGTAAATTTAATATCATAAAAAACATCAAATAAATATTCAAAAAAGGGCATTTAACTGGAAATTTAGTGAAAAATGAGGAAACATAAAACTAATAGTTTTTAAATCAAAATTAAAATTGATATTGTTTTGCTGTTGGGCTAAATTTAAAATTGGGTTTATTATATTAAAAAATTTTTACCTTACCCTAAAGGGCTTTAAAAAAGAAACTAAACCCTTTTGAAAAATTTTTATGTGATGGAGCTACTGAATTACTATAGGTCTTTCTGGGAAAAATTTTGTTTATGGTTTTGTAAATCCTACATATTTTGGCAAAAAAAAGGGGGCAGAAGGGTGAAAAATTTTTGATTAAAGAAATGTTTTTCCTTTTTAAAAACAACTGGGTTTTAAGGGGGGAAATTTGATTTTTTACATGTGTATATTTTTTTTGTGTCCCGCATAAAGTGTTTCTATATGGGAAACTTTTATGCCACGTTTTGCGAGGTAGCGCAAGGAAACCCGATGAAAGAATGGAAAAAAACACCCCCTTACATTTATATACATACCCATATACAAACCTATACTTCAATGTAACATATTATACCACACAGGGCATATCACATGTGTAAATCATACTGTTTTCCTTTTTTTTTTTCCCCTCGCCACCTGCCCCCATGGGAAAAAACAACCCCCTAACCCTCATTTTTCCCCCGATTTTAGCGTAGGGGAAAAACAACAAAGGGGCCCCTTTTTCCACCAAATCTCTAGCTTATGTAAATCCAACGAAAAAACCCGCTTTTCCCTTTGAGCCCCCCACAGAACTTTTCCCAAAGGGTTTTGCCCACACGCTTTACTGCCGTGGTTCAATCCTTTTAAACCCCGTCGATCCCCATATACCCCAAACGTTCCCAAATCATATATTCCTTTGGGGCCTTTTGCCCCCCTGCAAAGGTCAGGCCCTTTTTCTCAAAATTTTTTTACTCCATGTTTCCACCTCCCAATTTTTGGGTTCCCCCTTCTAATTTGTTCCCGTCCAAAAATTTGTCAAAAAGCTTCTCTCTTTTCTTTCGCTAATAATCTTATTCCCTTTATCCCCAAAACTCATACCCTTGGGCAATCAACCCATCCACGTTTCATGCCACAAGCATCTTTTGCGCAAGCCATCT
>NC_092269.1:19246831-19264331 GCF_036320965.1 Panulirus ornatus
AACAAGGGGGTGACTATATTATTGACTGGTTGGTAAGGTTATTTAATGTATGTATGACTCATAGTGAGGTGTCTGAGGTTTGGCGGAATGCGTGCATAGTGCCATTGTACAAAGGCAAAGGGGATAAGAGTGAGTGCTCAAATTGCAGAGGTATAAGTTTGTTGAGTATTCCTGGGAAATTATATGGGAGAGTATTTATTGAGAGGGTGAAGGCAAGTACAGAGCATCAGATTGGGGAAGAGCAGTGTTGTTTCAGAAGTGGTAGAGGATGTGTGGATCAGGTGTTTGCTTTGAAGAATGTATGTGAGAAATACTTAGAAAAGCAAATGGATTTGTATCTAGCATTTATGGATCTGGAGAAGGCATATGATAGAGTTGATACACATGCTCTGTGGAAGGTATTAAGAATATATGGTGTGGGAGGCAAGTTGTTAGAAGCAGTGAAAGTTTTTATCGAGGATGTAAGGCATGTGTACGTGTAGGAAGAGAGGAAAGTGATTGGTTCTCAGTGAATGTAGGTTTGCGGCAGGGGTGTGTAATGTCTCCATGGTTGTTTAATTTGTTTATGGATGGGGTTGTTAGGGAGGTGAATGCAAGAGTTTTGGAAAGAGGGGCAAGTATGAAGTCTGTTGGGGATGAGGGAGCTTGGGAAGTGAGTCAGTTGTTGTTCGCTGATGATACATCGCTGGTGGCTGATTCATGTGAGAAACTGCAGAAGCTGGTGACTGAGTTTGGTAAAGTGTGTGAAAGAAAGTTAAGAGTAAATGTGAATAAGAGCAAGGTTATTAGGTACAGTAGGGTTGAGGGTCAAGTAAATTGGGAGGTAAGTTTGAATGGAGAAAAACTGGAGGAAGTAAAGTGTTTTAGATATCTGGGAGTGGATCTGGCAGCGGATGGAACCCTGGAAGCGGAAGTGGATCATAGGGTGGGGGAGGGGGCGAAAATCCTGGGAGCCTTGAGGAATGTGTGGAAGTCGAGAACATTATCACGGAAAGCAAAAATGGGTATGTTTGAAGGAATAGTGGTTCCAACAATGTTGTATGGTTGCGAGGCGTGGGCTATGGATAGAGTTGTGCGCAGGAGGATGGATGTGCTGGAAATGAGATGTTTGAGGACAATGTGTGGTGTGAGGTGGTTTGATCGAGTAAGTAACGTAAGGGTAAGAGAGATGTGTGGAAATAAAAAGAGCGTGGTTGAGAGAGCAGAAGAGGGTGTTTTGAAATGGTTTGGGCACATTGAGAGAATGAGTGAGGAAAGATTGACCAAGAGGATATATGTGTCGGAGGTGGAGGGAACGAGGAGAAGTGGGAGACCAAATTGGAGGTGGAAAGATGGAGTGAAAAAGATTTTGTGTGATCGGGGCCTGAACATGCAGGAGGGTGAAAGGAGGGCAAGGAATAGAGTGAATTGGATCGATGTGGTATACCGGGGATGACTTGCTGTCAGTGGATTGAATCAGGGCATGTGGAGCGTCTGGGGTAAACCATGGAAAGCTGTCTAGGTATGTATATTTGCGTGTGTGGACGTATGTATATACAAGTCTATTGGGGTGGGTTGGGCCATTTCTTTCGTCTGTTTCCTTGCGCTACCTCGCAGACGCGGGAGACAGCGACAAAGCAAAAAAAAAAAAAAAAAATATTGGAAAGGATCGCAATTTTACACGTGATCAAGATATTCCTATGAGTCCACGGGGAAAATGAAACACGATAAGTTTCCAAGTGCACTTTTGTGTAATAATCACATCATCAGGGGAAACACAAGAGAGAAATATAACAGTCAGTTCATATACATCGAAGAGACGAAGCTAGGATACCATTTGGTAAACATGCGATTGTCCAAGGCATACAATGAGCGTTCAGATACTTATCATTTTACAAATTTTAACAACAATAAAGTTATCTAATTTGTATAGACCATCACTAATATTAAGATTATAATTCTTTGTGTATTCAATAATAGAAGATTCAATGATATTTCTCGTGGAAATAGAGTTAGAATCAATAACTGAGATGGCATTACTCCAGTCAGTACAATGATCATAGTTTTTAACGTGATTAAACAAGGATTTGGCTCTTCTCCCGTTCTTATACTGTATTTATCCTGCTTACGTCTAACAGAAAGATCGTTACTAGTCTGCCCATCATAAAACTTATCACAATTTCTAAATGGCACTTTATATGTGCATCCAGGAGAGTTTTCTGGTGAATTCCTGATTAAGATATTCTTTATAGTATTATTGTTGATGAAGGCAACATTTACATTAAAGGATTTAAGCAACATACCAAGTAAAGTAAAATTATTATCAAAAGGGAGAACTAAAAGATTCTTGGTGTCAATGGCAGGTTTGGTCTCAACTGTATTAAAAGATTTCTTTGCTAACTTAAGGGATTTATCTGTGAAAGATCTAGGGTACTTTAACTTAGATCCAATAGAATATATCTTGTGAAACTCATCATCAATAAACTCTGGACTGCAAATACATAATGCCCTACGGAACATTGATTGAAATGATGATAATTCAACTCTATGTTGAGATGAGTAATAATGGATATATGAGCATGCATTGGTATGTTTTCTGTATATGCTAAACTTAATCTTAATTCCTTCTCTATGGATCATGCAATCTGAAAATGGTATCTTACCATTATTTTCTTTTTCTGCAGTAAATTTCATGTAACGAAAGGAAAAAGTCCAGAACGGCTTGTAGAGAAGTATAGAAACACATTGAATTAAAAAAGATTGAAGTGGAGGAGGCTTTTCGTATTACAAGAAAGAAGAAACGTACCTTTCAAATGGCAATACCGACATACTGGAAGAGCCGGAGGTTGGACTATTGCTATAATAGATTAAGAAATGAACGGAATATGCTACAAATGAAACTAAATTGTAAGTTAGACTTTCTTATTAGAAACAGTGACTGGACTAAGAACACAAACCCTTTTTGTGATAAACCTGTCTAATACACAACTAGATAAGGATTCCTTGTGTGCATTAGGCTATGGATTAAGTTTTGTGTGCAATAACAGGGAAGCCAGCTGTGTTGATGTCACAAAGTCTTTTTGCAATTTAGGGAACATACAAATCTATACAGCAATTTAACTAATGATGAAATTAGTATCTGTAAGGGTTTAGTGTATACCAGTTTGTCAAAACCAGTGGAACCTAATTGCCCTAAAAGATTTATAAGAGCTCTTAACACCTTAAAAAAAGACAATGATATACATATTACTAAAGCAGATATTCCTAACTTGTGATTTTAGACAAAAGAAACTATTTATCTAAAATGAATGATATTTCAAATGATGACAAAACATATTCTAAACTCAGTAAAAATCCCTTGGAAGCAGTTAATTCCCATTTCAATAAAGAAATGAAATTGTTATTGAAAGGTAATGGTTCTCTTATCAAAAGTTTGTCATCTTAGTCCCCTTCATTGCCATATATGTATGGACTTATCAAAACACATAAACAAAATTTTCCAGCAAGACCTATAGTGAGTTCAGTAGGCTCCATCACATATAAATTGTCAAAATGGTTAATTTCATTAGTAAGCCCTTTAGTGGGTAAGGTATTAAATTCTAATATCATGAACAATGTAGATTTAGTCAACAAGATTAACAATATCAATGTTGATGTTCATTTCAAACTAGTTAGCTTTGATGTTTCCTCACTTTTTTCAAAAGTTCCAGTTGATGACCGTTTAGAATATTTGCTTGATGTCTTGGATGCTATTAATATGATTACCTGTTTCAAAGTTTGTTTTCATTGAACTGATAAAATTGTGTATAAAAGACTATGTGTTTCAATTCAATGGAGATTATTATGCTCAAAAATTTGGTATGGCGATGGGTAACTCTCTTTCGCGTGTACTAAGTATTCTTTATATGGAATTTTTTGAAACAAAATTACTAAAGGATATCTTACCTTCTAATACAGTTTAGTTTAGGTATGTACATGATGTCCTTTGTGTTTGTTCAACAATGAAAATTTACAAATATTTCTTCCCTTACTTAACAATTCAGCACCTTCCATCAAATTTACAGTAGAAAATAAAAATAATGGTATGTTACCATTTTTAGATTGCATGGTCCATAGGAAAGTCCAGAGTATTTGATGATGAGTTTCAAAAGATATATTCTATTGGATCTAAGTTAAAGTACCCTATAACTTTCATTGATAGATCCCTTAAGTTAGCAAAGAAACCATTATATAGAGTTGAGTCCAAACCTCCCATTGACACCAAGAATCTTTAATTTCTATCTTTTAATAATAATTCTACTCAATTTCCCATGTTGATTAAATCCTTTAATTTAAATGTTACCTTCATCAACAATAATACTATAAAGAATATCTTAATCCTGAATTCATCAGAAAATTCTCCTGGATGCATCTACAAAGTCCCATGTAGAAATTATGATAAGTTTTATGATGGGCAGACTGGTAAGGATCTTTCTGTCAGACTTAGGCAACATAAAAAGAGTATAAGAGCGGCACTAGAATCAGATGCCTTGTTTAATCACGTTAAAAACTATGATCATTGAATTGACTGGAAAAATGCGATCTCAGTTATCAATTCTAACTCTATTACTACGTGAAATATTGAATCTTCTATTATTAAATGCGAAAATAATTATGATGATATTAGGATTGTTTATAAAAAGTAGATAATTTTATTGTTGATAAATTTGTAAAATGATAAGTTTATGAACGCTCGTTGTCTGTCTTGGACAATCACATGTTTAACAAATGGCGCCCCAGCTTTGTCTCTTCGATGTATACCAATTCACGCTTATATTTCTCCCTTGTGTCTCCTCTGATGATATGATTATTACACGAAAGTGCACTTGGGAACTTATCATGCTTCATTTTCGCCGTAGACTCACAGGAATATCTATCTATCTATCTATCTATCTATCTATATATATATATATATATATATATATATATATATATATATATATATATATATATATATATATATATATATATTGGAAAGGATCACAATTTTGCGCTTGATCACCATGTTCCCATGAGGCCACGGGGATAATGAATTACGAAAAGTTCCCAAGTGCACTTTCGTGTAATAATCACATCATCAGGGGAGACACAAGAGGGAAATATAACAGTCAGTTCATATACATCGAAGAGACGAAGGTAGGACACCATTTGGTAAACATGTAATTGTCCAATATATATATATATATATATACATATATATATATATATATATATATATATACATATATATATATATATATATATATATATATATAGAGAGAGAGAGAGAGAGAGAGAGAGAGAGAGAGATAGGTAGTATGTTTGAGGAAAAGAACCTGGATGTTTTGGCTCTGAGTGAAACGAGCCTCAAGGGTAAAGGGGAAGAGTAGTTTAGGAATGTCTTGGGAGTGAATCAGGGGTTAGTGAGAGGACAATAGCAAGGGAAGGAGTAGCACTACTCCTGAAACAGGAGTGGTCGGAGTATGTGATAGAGTGTTAGAAAGTAAACTCTAGGTTGATATGGGTAAAACTGAAAGTTGATGGAAAGAGATGGGTGATTATTGGTGTATATGCACCTGGGCATGAGAAGAAAGATCATGAAAGGCAAGTGTTTTGAGAGCGGCTAAATGAATGTGTTAGTGGTTTTGATGCACGAGACCGGGTTATAGTGATGGGTGATTTGAATGCAAAGGTGAGTAATGTGGCAGTTGAGGGAATAATTGGTATACATGGAGTGCTCAGTGTTGTAAATGGAAATGGTGAAGAGCTTGTACATTTATGTGCTGAAAAATGACTGGTGATTGGGAATACCTGGTTTAAAAAGCGAGATATACATAATTATACGAATGTAAGTAGGAGATATGGCCAGAGCGCGTTATTGGATTACGTGTTAATTGATAGACGCGCGAGAGAGAAACTTTTCGATGTTAATGTGCTGAGAGGTGCAACTGGAGGGATGTCTGATCATTATCTTGTGGAGGCGAAGGTGAAGATTTGTGGACGTTCTCAGAAAAGAAGAGAGAATGTTGGGTGAAGAGAGTGGTGAGAGTAAGTGAGCTTGGGAAGAAAACTTGTGTGAGGAAGTACCAGGAGAGACTGAGTACAAAATGGAAAAAGGTGACAACAAAGGAGGTAAGGGGAGTAGGGGAGAAATAGAATGTATTTAGGAAAGCTGTGATGGCTTGCACAAAAGATGCTTGTGGCATGAGAAGCGTGGAAGATGGGTTGATTAGAAAGGGTGGTGAGTGGTGGGATTAAGATGTAAGATTATTAGTGAAAGAGAAGAGAGAGGTATTTGGACGATTTTTGCAGGGAAATAATGCAAATGAGTGGGAGATGTATAAAAGAAAGAGGCAGGAGGTCAAGGGAAAGGTGCAAGAGGTGAAAAAGAGGGCAAATGAGAGTTGGGGTGAGATAGTATCATTAAATTTTAAGGAGAATGAAAACATGTTTTGGAAGGAGGTAAATAAAATGCGTAAGACAAGGGAGCAAATGGGAACTTCAGTGAAGGGGGCTAATGGGGAGGTGATAACAGGTAGTGGTGATGTGAGGAGATGAAGGTTTGTTGAATGTGTTTGATGATAGAGTGGCAGATATAGGGTGTTTTGGTCGAGGTGGTGTGCAAAGGAAGAGGGTTTGGGAAAATGATTTGGTAAACAGAGAAGAGATAGTAAATGCTTTACGGAAGATAAAAGCCGGCAAGGCAGCAGGTTTGGAGGGTATTGCAGTGGAATTTATGAAAAACGGGGGTAACGGTATTGTTGACTGGTTGGTAAGGTTATTTAATATATGTATGATTCATGGTGAGGTGCCTGAGGATTGGCGGAATGCTTACATAGTGCCATTCTACAAAGACAAAGGGGATAAGAGTGAGTGCTCAGATTACAGAGGTATAAGTTTGTTGAGTATTCCTGGGAAATTATATGGGAGGGTATTGATTGAGAGGGTGAAGGCATGTACAGAGCATCAGATTGGGGAAGAGCAGTTTGGTTTCAGAAGTGGTAGAGGATGTGTGGATCACGTGTTTGCTTTGAAGATTGTATGTGAGAAACACTTAGAAAAGCAAATGGATTTGTATGTAGCATTTATGGATCTGGAGAGGGCAAATGATAGAGTTGATACAGATGCTCTGTGGAAGGTATTAAGAATATATGGTGTGGGAGGCAAGTTCTTAGAAGCAGTGAAAAGTTTTTATCGAGAATGTAAGGCATGTGTACGTGTAGGAAGAGAGGAAAGTGATTGGTTCTCATTAAATGTAGGTTTGCAGCAGGGGTGTGTGATATCTCCATGGTTGTTTAATTTGTTTATGGATGGGGTTGTTAGGGGGGTGAATGCAAGAGTTTTGGAAAGGGGGGGGGGGGCAAGTATGCAGTCTGTTGTGGATTAGAGAGCTTAGGAAGTGAGTCAGTTATTGTTCGCTGATGATACAGCGCTGGTGGCTGATTCATGTAAGAAACTGCAGAAGCTGGTGACTGAGTTTGGTAAAGTGTGTGAAAGAAGAAAGTTAAGAGTAAATGTGAATAAGAGTAAGGTTATTAGGTACAGTAGGGTTGAGGGTCAAGTCAATTGGGAGGTAAGTTTGAATGGAGAATAACTGGAGGAAGTAAAGTGTTTTAAATGATGAATGAATGATGAATGAATGAATGAATGAATGAATGAATGAATGAATGAATGATGAATGAATGATGAATGAATGATGAATGATGAATGATGAATGAATGAATGAATGAATGAATGAATGAATGAATGAATGAGAGTGGATTTGGCAGCGGATGGAACCATGGAAGCGGAAGTGAATCATAGGGTGGGGGAGGGGGCGAAAATTCTGGGAGCCTTGAAGAATGTGTGGAAGTCAAGAACATTATCTCAGAAAGAAAAAATGGGTATATTTGAAGGAATAGTGGTTCCAACAATGTTTTATGGCTGCGAGGCGTTGGCTATGGATAGAGTTGTGCCCAAAAGGGTGGATGTGCTGGAAATGAGATGTTTGAGGACAATATGTGGTGTGAGGTGGTTTGATCGAGTAAGTATTGTAAGGGTAAGAGAGGTATGTGGTAAAAAAATGAGTGTGGTTAAGAAAGCAGAAAAGGGTGTTTTGAAATGGGTTCGTCACAAGGAGAAAATGAGTGAGGAAAGATTGACCAAGAGGATATATGTGTCAGAGGTGGATGGAACGAGGAGAAGTGGGAGGCCAAATTGGAGGTGGAAAGATGGAGTGAAAAAGATTTTGAGTGATCGAGGCCTGAACATGCAGGAGGGTGAAAGGCGTGCAAGGAATAGAGTAAATTGGAACGATGTGGTATACCGGGGTCGACATGCTGTCAATGGATTGAACCAGGGCATGTGAAGCTTGTGGCGTAAACCATGGAAAGTTCTTTAGGGCCTGGATGTGGAACGGGAGCTGTGGTTTCGGTGCATTATTACATGACAGCTAGAGACTGAGTGTGAACGAATGGGGCCTTTGTTGTCTTTTCCTAGCGTTACCTCGCACAATACGTAATGCCCTTAGGAACATAGAATGAAATGATGATAATTTAACTCTGTCATGTTGAGATGAGTAATAATGGATATATGAGCATACATTGGTGGGTTTTCTGTATATGCTAAACTTAAACTTGTTTCCTTGTCTATGGTTCATGCAATCTAAAAATGGTAACATACCATTATTTTCATTTTCTACAGTAAGTCTGATGGAAGGTACTAAATTGTTAAGTAAGGGGAGAAATATTTGTAAATTTTCATTTATTGGCCAAACACAAAGAACATAATCTACATACCTAAACCAAATTGCATTAGAAGGTAAGATATGCTTTAGTAATTTTGTTTCAAAAAATTCCATATGAAGATTACTTAGTACAGGTGAAAGAGGGTTACCCATTGCCATACCAAATTTTTGAGTATAATAATCTCCATTAAATTGAAATACACAGTCTTTTATACGCAATTGTGACAGTTCAATAAAACTAGACTTTGAAACAGGTAAATGGATATCATCCAAGACATCAAATAAATATTCTAAAAGGTCATCAACTGGAACTTTAGTGAAAAGTGAGGAAACATCAAAGCTAACTAGTTTGAAATCAAAATTAATATTGATATTGTTTAGCTTGCTGACTAAATCTACATTGTTTATGATATTAGAATTTGATACCTTACCCACTAAAGGGCTTAATAAGGAAACTAACCATTTTGATCATTTATATGTGATGGAGCCTACTGTACTCACTATAGGTCTTGCTGGAAAATTTTGTTTATGTGTTTTGATAAGTCCATACATAAATGCAATGAAGGGGACAAAGATGACAAATTTTTGATAAGAGAAATGTTACCTTTCAACAACAACTTCATTTCTTTATTGAAGTGAGAATTAACTGCTTCTAAGGGATTTTTACTAAGTTTAGAATATGTTGTGTTATCATTTAGAAAATCATTCATTTTAGATAAATAGTTACTATTGTCTAAAATCACAACAGTGTTAGCCTTATCTGCTTTAGTAATATGTATATACTTGTCTTTCTTTAAGGTGTTAATAGCTCTTATGAAAAGTTCCCAAGTGCACTTTCGTGTAATAATCACATCATCAGGGGAGACACAAGAGAGAAATATAACAGTCAGTTGATATACATCGAGGAGACGAAGCTAGGACGCCATTTTGTAAACATGTGATCGTCCAAAACATTCAACGAGCGTTCATAAACTTATCATTTTACAAATGTTATCAACAATAAAGTTATCTAATTTGTAGAGACCATCACTAATATTAAGATTATAATTCTTGTGTATTTAATGATAGAAGATTCAATGATATTTCTCTTGGTAATAGAGTTAGAGTTAACAACTGAGATGGCGTTACTCCAGTCAGTACAATGATCAAAGTTTTTAACATGATTAAACAAGGCATTTGATTCTTGTCCTGTTCTTATACTATATTTATGTTGCTTAAGTCTAACAGTAAGATCCTTACCAGTCTGACCGACATAAAATTTATCACAGTTTCCACAAGGCACTTTATGGATGAAACCAAGAGAATTTTCTGGTGAATTCCTGATTAAGATATTCTTTATAGTATTATTGTTGCTAAAGGCAACATTTACATTAAAGGATTTAAGCAACATGGGAAGCAAAGTGAAATTATTATTAAAAGGGAGAACTAAAAGATTCTTGGTGTCAATGGGAGGTTTGGACTCAATTCTATAAAATTTCTTTGCTAACTTAAGGGATTTATCAATGAAAGATCTAGGGCAATTTAACTTAGATCCAATAGAATATATTTTCTCAAACTCATCATCAATAAACTCTGGACTGCAAATACGTAATGCACTTATGAACATAGATTGAAATGATGATAATTTAACTCTGTCATACTGAGATGAGTAATAATGGATATATGAGCATACATTGGTGGGCTTTCTGTATATGCTAAACTTAAACTTGTTTCCTTCTCTATGGATCATGCAATCTAAAAATGATAACATACCATTATTTTCAATTTCTACAGTAAATTTGATGGAAGGTACTAAATTGTTAAGCAAGGGGAGAAATATTTGTAAATTGTCATTTGTTGGCCAAACACAAAGAACATCATCTACATACCTAAACCAAATTGCATTAGAAGGTAAGATATCCTTTAGTAATTTTGTTTTAAAGAATTCCATACAAAGATTACTTAGTACAGGTGAAAGAGGGTTACCCATTGCCATACCAAATTTTTGAGCATAATAATCTCCATTAAATTGAAATACACAGTCTTTTATACACAATTGTATCAGTTCAACGAAATTAGACTTTGAAACAGGTAAATGGATATCATCCAAGGCATCAAATAAATATTCTAAAAGGTCATCAACTGGAACTTTAGTGAAAAGTGAGGAAACATCAAAGCTAACTAGTTTGAAATCAAAATTAATATTGATATTCTTTAGCCTGTTGACTAAATCTACATTCTTCATGATATTAGAATTTGATACCTTACCCACTAAAGGGCTTAATAAGGAAACTAACCATTTTGATAATTTATGCATAATAATAAATGCAATTCCTTCCAAACCTGCTGCCTTGCCGGCTTTCATCTTCCGCAAAGCTTTTACTACCTCTTCTCTGCTTACCAAATCATTTTCCCTAACCCTCTCACTTTGCACACCACCTCGACCAAAACATCCTGTATCTGCCACTGTATCATCAAACGCATTCAACAAACCTTCAAAATACTCACTCCATATCCTTCTCACGTCACCACTACTTGTTATCACCTCCCCATTTGCTCCCTTCACTGAAGTTCCCATTTGCTGCCTTGTCTTACTCACTTTATTTATCTCCTTCCAAAACATCTTTTTTTTCTCCTAAAATTTAATGATACTCTCTCACCCCAACTCTCATTTGCCCTCTTTTTCACCTCTTGCACCTTTCTCTTGACCTCCTGCCTCTTTCTTTTACACATCTCCCACTCATTTGCATTTCTTCCCTGCAAAAATAGTCCAAATGCCTCTCTCTTCTCTTTCACTAACAATCTTACTTCTTCATCCCACCACTCACTACCCTTTCTAATCAACCCACCTCCTACACTTCTTATGCCACAAGCATCTTTTGTGCAAGCCATCACCGCTTCCCTAAATGCATCCCATTCCTCCCCCACTTCCCTTACCTCCTTTGTTCTCACCTTTTACCATTTTGTACTCATTCTCTCCTGGTACTTCCTCACACAAGTCTCCTTCCCAAGCTCACTTACTCGCACCACTCTCTTCATCACAACATTCTTTCTCCTTTTCTGAAAACCACTACAAATCTTCACATTCGCCTCCAAAAGATAATGATCAGACATCCCTCGAGCTGCACCTCTCAGCACATAACATCCAAAAGTCTCTCTTTCGCGCGCCTATCAATTAACACGTAATCCAATAACGCTCTCTGGCCATCTCTCCTACTTACATACGTATACTTATGTATATCTCGCTTTTTAAACCAGGTATTCCCAATCACCAGTCCTTTTTCAGCACATAAATCCACAAGCTCTTCACCATTTCCATTTACAACACTGAACACTCCATGTATACCAATTATTCCCTCAACTGCCACATTACTCACCCTTGCATTGAAATCACCCATCACTATAACCCGGTAGCGTGCATCAAAACCACTAACACACTCATTCAGCTGCTCCCAAAACACTTGCCTCTCATGATCTTTCTTCTCATGCCCAGGTGCACATGCACCAATAATCATCCATCTCTCTCCATCAACTTTCAGTTTTACCCATATCAATCTAGAATTTACTTTCTTACACTCTATCACATACTCCCACAACTCCTGATTCAGGAGTAGTGCTACTCCTTCCCTTGCTCTTGTCCTCTCACTAACCCCTGACTTTACTCCCAAGACATTCCCAAACCACTCTTCCCCTTTACCCTTGAGCTTCGTTTCACTCAGAGCCAAAACATCTAGGTTCCTTTCCTCAAACATACTACCTATCTCTCCTTTTTTCTCATCTTGTTTACATCCACCCACATTTAGACACCCCAATCAGAGCCTTCGAGGACGATGAACACTCCTCGCGTGACTCCTTCTTCTGTTTCCCCTTTTTGAAAGTTAAAATACAAGGAGGGGAAGGTTTCTGGCTTCCCGCTCCCGTCCCCTTTAGTCGCCTTCTACGACACGTGAGAAATGCGTGGCAAGTATCCTTTCTCCTCCATCCCCAGGGATATATATATATATATATATATATATATACATATATATATATATATATATATATATATATATATATATATATATATATATATATATATATATATATATATATATATATATATATATATTTGCTTTATTTATTCAATTTGCTTTGTCTCTGTCTCCCGCGTTAGCGAAGTAGCGCAACGAAACAGACGAAAGAACGGCCCATCCCGCCCACATACACATGTATATACATACACGTCCACACACGCAAATATACATACCTATACATCTCAATGTACACATATATATACACACACAGACATATACATATATACACATGTATATAATTCATACTGTCTGCCTTTATTTGTTCCCATCGCCACCCCGCCACACATGGAATAACAACCCCCCCCCCCCAATGTGTGCGAGGTAGCGCTAGGAAAGACACCAAAGTCCCCATTCGTTCACACTTAGTCTCTAGCTGTCATGTAATAATGCACCGAAACCACAGCTCCCTTTCCACATCCAGTCCCCACACACTTTCCATGGTTTACCCCAGACGCTTCACATGTCCTGGTTCAATCCATTGACAGCACGTCGACCCCGGTATACCATATCATTCCAATTCACTCTATTCCTTGCACGCCTTTCAGCCTCCTGAATGTTTAAGCCCCGATGACTCAAAATCTTTTTCACTCCATCTTTCCACCTAAAATTTGGTCTCCCACTTCTCCTCGTTCCCTCCACCTCCAACACATATATCCTCTTGGTCAATCTTTCCCCACTCATTCTCTCCATGTGACCAAACCATTTCAAAACACCTTCTTCTGCTCTCTCAACCGCACTCTTTTTATTTCCACACTCCTCTCTCACCCTTACATTACTTACTCGATCAAACCACCTCACACCACATATTGTCCTCAAACATCTCATTTCCAGCACATCCACCCTCATGCGCACAACTCTATCCATAGCCTACGCCTCGCAACCATACAACATTGTTGGTACCACTATTCCTTCAAACATACCCAATTTTGCTTTCCGAGATAATGTTATCGACTTCCAAACATTCTTCAAGGGTCCCAGAATTTTCACCCCCTCCCCCACCCTATGATTCACTTCCGCTTCCATGGTTCCATCCGCTGCCAGATCCATTCCCAGATATCTAAAACACTTTACTTCCTCCAGTTTTTCTCCATTCAAACTTACCTCCCAATTGACTTGACCCTCAACCCTACTGTACCTAATAACCTTACTCTTATTCACATTTACTCTTTACTTTCTTCTTTCACACACTTTACCAAACTTAGTCACCAGCTTCTGCAGTTTCTTACTTGAATCAGCCACCAGCGCTGTATCATCAGCGAACGACAACTGACTCACTTCCCAAGCTCTCTCATCCCCAACAGACTGCACACTTGCCCCTCTTTCCAAAACTCTTGCATTCACCTCCCTAACAACCCCATCCATGGGTGATTTGAATTCCACGGTGGGTAATGTGGCAGTTGAGGGAATAATTGGTATACATGGAGTGTTCAGTGTTGTAAATGCAAATGGTGAAGAGCTTGTAGATTTTTGTGCTGAAAAAGGACTCTTGATTGGGAATACCTGGTTTAAAAAGCGAGATATACATAAGTATACGTATGTAAGTAGGAGAGATGGCCAGAGAGCGTTATTGGATTACGTGTTAATTCATAGACGCACGAGAGACTTTTGGATGTTAATGTGCTGAGAGGTGCAACTGGAGGGATGTCTGATCATTATCTTGTGGAGGCGAAGGTGAATATTTGTGGGGGTTTCCAGAAAAGAAGAGAGAATGTTGGGGTGAAGAGAGTGGTGAGAGTAAGTGAGCTTGGGAAGGAGACTTGTGTGAGGAAGTACCAGGAGAGACTGAGTACAGAATGTAAAAAGGTGAGAACAAAGGAGGTAAAAGGAGTGGGGGAGGAATGGGATGTATTTAGGGAAGCAGTGATTGCTTGCGCAAAAGATGCTTGTGGCATGAGAAGCGTGGGAGGTGGGTTGATTAGAAAAGATAGTGAGTGATGGGATGAAGAAGTAAGATTATTTGTGAAAGAGAAGAGGGAGGCATTTGGACGATTTTTGCAAGGAAAAAATGCAAATGAGTGGGAGAGGTATAAAAGAAAGAGGCAAGAGGTCAAGAGAAAGGTGCAAGAGGTGAAAAAGAGGGCAAATGACAGTTGGGGTGAGAGAGTATCATTAAATTTCAGGGAGGATAAAAAGATGTTTGGGAAGGAGGTAAATAAAGTGCGTAAGACAAGGGAGCAAATGGGAACTTCAGTGAAGGGGGCTAATGGGGAGGTGATAACAAGTAGTGGTGATGTGAGAAGGAGATGGAGTGAGTATTTTGAACGTTTGTTGAATGTGTTTGATGATAGAGTGGCAGATATAGGGTGTTTTGGTCGAGGTGGTGTGCAAAGTGAGAGTGTTAGGGAAAATGATTTGGTAAATAGAGAAGAGGTAGTAAAAGCTTTACGGAAGATGAAAGCCGGCAAAGCAGCGGGTTTGGATGGTATTGCAGTGGAATTTATTAAAAAAGGGGGTGACTGTATTGTTGACTGGTTGGTATGGTTATTTAATGTATGTATGCTTCATGGTGAGGTGCCTGAGGATTGGCGGAATGCTTGCATAGTGCCATTGTACGAAGGCAAAGGGGATAAGAGGGAGTGCTCAAATTACAGAGGTATAAGTTTGTTGAGTATTCCTGGTAAATTATATGGGAGGGTATTGATTGAGAGGGTGAAGGCATGTACAGAGCATCAGACTGGGGAAGAGCAGTGTGGTTTCAGAAGTGGTAGAGGATGTGTGGATCAGGTGTTTGCTTTGAAGAATGTATGTGAGAAATACTTAGAAAAGCACATGGATTTGTATGTAGCATTTATGGATCTGGAAAATTTTTAAATATATATATATATATATATATATATATATATATATATATATATATATATATATATATATATATATATATATATATATTGGAAAGGATCACAATTTTGCGGGTGATCAAGATATTCCTATGAGTCCACGGGGAAAATGAAACACGATAATGTTGACTGGAGTAATGCCATCTCAGTTATTAACTCTAACTCTATTACCATGAGAAATATCAATGAATCTTCTATTATCTAATACACAAAGAGTTATAATCTTGATATTAGTGTTGGTCTATACAAATTAGATGACTTTATTGTTCATAAAGTTTGAAATATGATAAGTTTATGAACGCTCGTTTTATGTCTTGGACAATCGCATGTTTACCATATGGCGTCCTAGCTTCGTCTCTACGATGTACATCAACTGACATGTTTCTCTCTTGTGTCTCCCGTGATGATGTGATTATTACATGAAAGTGCCCCTGGGAACTTATCGTGTTTCATTTTCCCCGTGGACTCATAGGAATATCTTGATCACCCGCAAAATTGTGATCCTTTCCAATATATATATATATATATATATATATATATATATATATATATATATATATTTTTTTTTTTTTTTTTTTTTTTTTTTATACTTTGTCGCTGTCTCCCGCGTCTGCGAGGTGGCGCAAGGAAACAGACGAAAGAAATGGCCCAACCCCCCCCCCCCCATACACATGTACATACACACGTCCACACACGCAAATATACATACCTACACAGCTTTCCATGGTTTACCCCAGACGCTTCACATGCCTTGCTTCAATCCACTGACAGTACGTCAACCCCTGTATACCACATGACTCCAATTCACTCTATTTCTTGCCCTCCTTTCACCCTCCTGCATGTTCAGGCCCCGATCACACAAAATCTTTTTCACTCCATCTTTCCACCTCCAATTTGGTCTCCCTCTTCTCCTCGTTCCCTCCACCTCCGACACATATATCCTCTTGGTCAATCTCTCCTCACTCATTCTCTCCATGTGCCCAAACCATTTCAAAACACCCTCTTCTGCTCTCTCAACCACGCTCTTTTTATTTCCACACATCTCTCTTACCCTTACGTTACTCACTCGATCAAACCACCTCACACCACACATTGTCCTCAAACATCTCATTTCCAGCACATCCATCCTCCTGCGCACATCTCTATCCATAGCCCACGCCTCGCAACCATACAGCATTGTTGGAACCACTATTCCTTCAAACATACCCAATTTTGCTTTCCGAGATAATGTTCTCGACTTCCACACATTCTTCAAGGCTCCCAGAATTTTCGCCCCCTCCCCCACCCTATGATCCACTTCCGCTTCCATGGTTTTATCCGCTGCCAGATCCACTCCCAGATATCTAAAACACTTCACTTCCTCCAGTTTTTCTCCATTCAAACTCACCTCCCAATTGACTTGACCCTCAACCCTACTGTACCTAATAACCTTGCTCTTATACACATTTACTCTTAACTTTCTTCTTTCACACACTTTACCAAACTCAGTCACCAGCTTCTGCAGTTTCTCACATGAATCAGCCACCAGCGCTGTATCATCAGCAAACAACAACTGACTCACTTCCCAAGTTCTCTCATCCCCAACACACTTCATACTTGCCCCTCTTTCCAAAACTCTTGCACTCACCTCCCTAACAACCCCATCCATAAACAAATTAAACAACCATGGAGACATCACACACCCCTGCCGCAAACCTACATTCACTGAGAACAAATCACTTTCCTCTCTTCCTACACGTACACATGCCTTACATCCTCGATAAAAACTTTTCACTGCTTCTAACAACTTGCCTCCCACACCATATATTCTTAATACCTTCCACAGAGCATCTCTATCAACTCTATCATATGCCTTCTCCTGATTCATAAATGCTACATACAAATCCATT
>NC_092269.1:19269331-19372606 GCF_036320965.1 Panulirus ornatus
CCAGTCCCCACACAACTCTACATGGTTTACCCCAGACGCTTCACATGCCTTGGTTCAGCTCGATGACGGCACGTTGAGCACAGTATGCCATATCGTTCCAATTCCCTCTATTCCGTGCTCGCCTTTAACCCTCCTCTATGTTCAGGCCCCGATCGCTCAAAATCTTTTTCACTCCATCCTTCCACCTCCAATTTGGTCTCCCACTTCTCCTTGATCTCTCCACCTCTGACACATATATCCTCTTTATTAACATTTCCACACTCGCTTAATCCAGATGTCCAAACCCTTCCAACTCACCCTTTTATGCTCTCTCAACCACACTCATTTTATTTTCACACATTTCTCTTACCCTTTCATTACTTCCTCGATCAAACTATCTCACACTACATATTGTCCTCAAACATTTCATTTCCAACACATCCACCCTCCTCTGCACAACCCTATCTATAGCCTATGCCTCGCAACCATATAACATTGTTGAAACTATGGTTACTTCCAAGATACCCATTTTTGCCCCGAGATAACGTTCTATCTTTCCACACATTTGTCAAAGCTCCCAGAACCTTTGCCCCCCCCCCCCCCCCCCACCCCATGACACTTCCGTTTACAAATCCTCTCCCAGATATCTATAACACTTCACTAATTCCAGCTTTTCTCCTTTCAAAATTGCATCCTAACTGACTTGTCCCTCTACCCTGCTGAACTTAATAAGATTGCGTTTATTCACATTTGTTCTCAATTTCTCGTTTCACAAACTTCCAAATTCATTCACCAAATGCAGCTTCTCGCTCGAATCAGCCACCAGTGCTGTATTATCGACAAACAACAACTGGCTCACTTCACAGGCCCTCTTATCCCTAACAGACTGTATAATGGTCACTCTCTCCAAAACTCTTGCATTCACCTCCCTAACAACCCCATCCATAAACAAATTGAACAACCATGGAGACATCATGCACCGCTGCCGCAAACTGACATTCACTGGGAACCAATCACTTTCCTCTCTTCTTACTCGTGCAAACACCTTACATCCCTAATAGAATTTTCTCACTGCTTTTAGCAGCTTACCTCCTACACCATATATTCTTAAGACCTTCCATAAAGCATCTCTATTAACCCTATCATATGCCTTCTCCAGATCTATAGATGCTACATACAATCCATCTGTTTGTCGAAACATTTCTCGAATACATTCTTCAAAGCAAGCACCTGATCCACACATCCTCTACCACTTCTGAGATCACATTGTTCTTCCCCAGTCTGATGCTCTGTACATGCCTTCCCCTCTCAGATATACTAAAAAAAAAAAAACTTATGCCTCTTTATTTTGAACACTCAGGTTTGTTCCCTTTACCTTCATACAATGGCACGACACATACATTCTGCCAATCATCAGGCATTACATCACGATCTATACATATACTGAATAACCATAAAAACCAATCAAGAACACAATCACCCCCTTTATTAGTAAATTTAACTGCAATGCCAGCAACTCCAGCTGCCTTACCGCATTTCATCTTCTGTAAGGCTGTCCAAGCTGCACAAAAACTAAACAGCGCAGAAGATTTAGTTAAAACAAGAGTAGATAAATCCAGCATCTGTGCTCTTCTTAATAAGAACATATTGCAACAAATTAAATTCCATCGTCTATGGCAACACCAAATTTTGCCGCATTACAACAGATCCAGCTGAAGTTCTGAAAAACATGGTAAACTACTTGATCTCAACTGCTGATGGTGAAGGTGATCATCAAGATAATTCCCCTCATTACAGGCCAGTCCAGCCTGAGTCATGAATATGGCAATGCGGAGGTACAGAAAACCGGCAATCCACTCCGCCCCATAATTACTTCACCCACATAAAGTTAGCTCAACAGATCAACCGGATAATTTCTTCCTTTATTCCTGTCATTTATTCTCTACCATCAGTAATGAATCTACTGACTTTCTCCGTAGTGCTCGATTATATGGACTTTTGGCATTACTAGATGTATAGTTATTTACTAATGTTTCAGTAGAACCAACTATTGAGAAAATGATATTCAATAATGTCTAAAGTCACCCATCAAGACCAGCACCCAAGATTTCTAGAACGATACTATTACGTGTTTGTACCACACAAGCCCAGTACTGCAGCCTTGGTGGCTGCTGTATTGTCAGGTAAAGGGAGGCGCTATGTACTCTACACTGGGGTCAACTGTTGCTGATTTGTACATATGTCATGCAGAGAACGAAGTTGTGCAGGACAGCGCCATCCATCTGACCACGTACTGCCAATACGTTGATGCCTTTCATGCCTTCATAATGAACGAAGAGCATCTAAGGAAACTACAAAAGGCTATTGAGGAGATATCTGTCCTGAGATTCACTTGTGAGTTGGTTGTGGACAAGATCCCCCGGGCACATAATGGGGGATACCAAGTCAGTGTTCACCTTAAGGCAGGTGTCTGAACGCTGCAAGTGTGTGATCCGAGAGGCACAAATTTACGGTTATTAGAGTCTACCTATAACGTCCTTGCAATAACTGTTCATAATGAAATTTCTTCCGACAAGAAATCAACAGAATCAAGCAAATCTAAATAACAATGTTTTCCTAATGAAATTACTGATAAAGAGACAAGAGCGTTCCCCCAAACTCGACTAATTGATCACAGCCAACAACAACCTGGAACTGTTCATCGAGTTTTCTACAAAACCCAGGTTTCCCGCTGATGACACTGACGAACGTAACATTGAAGGAGATGATAGGCAGAAACAATATTTGCACATCTCTCATGATCGTCTTAGTCTCATCATATACAAGAGCAAAAAAATTATTGACTACGTCATGAGAAAACCTAACACAGAACAATGACCCACTATTGTCCACCAGTGTAGTTTACAAGTACTCCCGCCCAGTTGAAGGTTGTACACTTCAAAACAACGTGATCTGCATCAGTATGACTACTACATCACTCAGCCGACGTATGCAACAGCAACATAACACGAAACTCACGCGTCAGCATCTTACTTAAAACATGATAATACTGAAACATTGCCATGACCCTACAAGATTACAGATAACAGAAGCCATGTACATAAGAAAATATAATTCTTTCATATATCATCAGAGTACAGGATAAGCCGTGACTGCAATTTTTCTCTACCGCACCCCAGATGACCCCCATTCTCCACCGCCATCGGATTCTCCCGAGTTTGACCCCTACCGACCACACTACCTCGCATGAACTCCGAGGGAACACGGTCCATCAGTTAACATATCACCTACGTCACCGCTCTCAGTTGTAGCATTTCAATATGTGATTCATTTTTGTTCTTTCTATTTGTGTTGTATCATTCATAATGAAATTGCCTAAGATTGGCAGTGATAGAGTGACCGAAACGTCTCATATATTTATATATATGAAGCCATTTGAAGTCTTCCATGCGGATGAATCATAGGAAAAGGATAAACGTTGGAAACAGAGATATGAGAGAGTTTGATGGATCATTTTCATAATATGTGTAAATAATATTTATGAAAATATGAAGAGGATCTTCTATATGTCAGAAGATACACCGAGCCATTCTATAGTGAAAGGACTGAACAATTTACAACTAGAACGGACATATTACGACTATGAGTCATGATGAATACCTTTTACTTGATATCAAGTAGACAGACGCACGAGTCCAGAGGCAGAACTCCAGACCAATGGTAATGCGGCGACGGTGAAGAAGAGACTGTAAGGCCCTCCACCAGGATGCTCTTAATGTACATATCACTGGCCACACCTCAGGAGCCAAACGGCGACTGGCTAACTACACACAGAACTGACCAGTCACAGACCAGCTCGAGTGCTGGGAAAATGTGCCCGCCCACTACTGCACCTGTACTTCCTGGAGACTTAGGTTAACATACAATAGATAAATCTGGATGTCTACATAACGCTGTTACACTAGTATATATATATATATATATATATATATATATATATATATATATATATATATATATATATATATAATATATATATATATATATATATATATATATATATATATATATATATATATATATATATATATATATATATATATATATATATATATATATATATATATATATATATATATATATATATATATATATATATATATATATATTATATATATATATATATATATATATATATATATATATATATATATATATATATATATATATCACTGATTCCCTAAATACATCCCATTCCTCCCCCACTCCCCTTACTTCCATTGTTCTCACCTTTTTCCATTCTGTACTCAGTCTCTCCTGGTACTTCCTCACACAAGTCTCCTTCCCAAGCTCACTTACTCTCACCACCCTCTTCACCCCAACATTCACTCTTCTTTTCTGAAAACCCATACAAATCTTCACCTTAGCCTCCACAAGATAATGATCAGACATCCCTCCAGTTGCACCTCTCAGCACATTAACATCCAAAAGTCTCTCTTTCGCGCGCCTGTCAATCAACACGTAATCCAATAACGCTCTCTGGCCATCTCTCCTACTTACATAAGTATACTTATGTATATCTCGCTTTTTAAACCAGGTATTCCCAATAATCAGTCCTTTTTCAGCACATAAATCTACAAGCTCTTCACCATTTCCATTTACAACACTGAACACCCCATGTATACCAATTATTCCCTCAACTGCCACATTACTCACCTTTGCATTCAAATCACCCAACACTATAACCCGGTCTCGTGCATCAAAACCACTAACACACTCATTCAGCTGCTCCCAAAACACTTGCCTCTCATGATCTTTCTTCTCATGCCCAGGTGCATATGCACCAATAATCACCCATCTCTCTCCATCAACTTTCAGTTTTACCCATATCAATCGAGAATTTACTTTCTTACATTCTATCACATACTTCCACAACTCCTGTTTCAGGAGCACTGCTACTCCTTCCCTTGCTCTTGTCCTCTCAATAACCGCTGACTTTACTCCCAAGACATTCCCAAACCACTCTTCCCCTTTCCACTTGAGATTCGTTTCACTCAGAGCCAAAACATCCAGGTTCCTTTCCTCAAACATACTACCTATCTCTCCTTTTTTCACATCTTGGTTACATCCACACACATTTAGGCACTCCAATCTGAGCCTTCGAGGATGCTTGTGGCATGAGAAGAGTGGGAGGTGGGTTGATTAGAAAGGGTAGTGAGTGGTGGGATGAAGAAGTAAGAGTATTAGTGAAAGAGAAGAGAGAGGCATTTGGACGATTTTTGCAGGTAAAAAATGCAGTTGAGTGGGAGATGTATAAAAGAAAGAGACAGGAGGTCAAGAGAAAGGTGCAAGAGGTGAAAAAAAGGGCAAATGAGAGTTGGGGTGAGAGAGTATCATTAAATTTTAGGGAGAATAAAAAGATGTTCTGGAAGGAGGTAAATAAAGTGCGTAAGACAAGGGAGCAAATGGGAACTTCAGTGAAGGGCGCAAATGGGGAGGTGATAACAAGTAGTGGTGATGTGAGAAGGAGATGGAGTGAGTATTTTGAAGGTTTGTTGAATGTGTTTGATGATAGAGTGGCAGATATAGGAAGTTTTGGTCGAGGTGGTGTGCAAAGTGCGAGGGTTAGGGAAAATGATTTGGTAAACAGAGAAGAGGTAGTAAAAGCTTTGCGGAAGATGAAAGCCGGCAAGGCAGCATATTTGGATGGTATTGCAGTGGAATTTATTAAAAAAGGGGGTGACTGTATTGTTGACTGGTTGGCAAGGTTATTTAATATATGTATGACTCATGGTGAGGTGCCTGAGGATTGGCGGAATGCGTGCATAGTGCCATTGTACAAAGGCAAAGGGGATAAGAGTGAGTGCTCAAATTACAGAGGTATAAGTTTGTTGAGTATTCCTGGCAAATTGTATGGGAGGATATTGATTGAGAGGGTGAAGGCATGTACAGAGCATCAGATTGGGGAAGAGTAGTGTGGTTTCAGAAGTGGTAGAGGATGTGTGGATCAGGTGTTTGCTTTGAAGAATGTATGTGAGAAATACTTAGAAAAGCAAATGGATTTGTATGTAGCATTTATGGATCTGGAGAAGGCATATGATAGAGTTGATAGAGATGCTCTGTGGAAGTTATTAAGAATATATGGTGTGGGAGGCAAGTTGTTAGAAGCAGTGAAAAGTTTTTCTCGAGGATGTAAGGCATGTATACGTGAAGGAAGAGAGGAAAGTGATTGATTCTCAGTGAATGTAGGTTTGCGGCAGGGGTGTGAGATGTCTCCATGGTTGTTTAATTTGTTTTTGGATGGGGTTGTTAGGGAGGTGAATGCAAGAGTTTTGGAAAGAGGGGCAAGTATGAAGTCTGTTGGGGATGAGAGAGCTTGGGAAGTGAGTCAGTTGTTGTTCGCTGATGATACAGCGCTGGTGGCTGATTCATGTGAGAAACTGCAGAAGCTGGTGACTGAGTTTGGTAAAGTGTGTGAAAGAAGAAAGTTAAGAGTAAATGTGAATAAGAGCAAGGTTATTAGGTACAGTAGGGTTGAGGGTCAAGTCAATTGGGAGGTGAGTTTGAATGGAGAAAAACTGGAGGAAGTGAAGTGTTTTAGATATCTGGGAGTGGATCTGGCAGCGGATGGAAACATGGAAGCGGAAGTGGATCATAGGGTGGGGGAGGGGGCGAAAATTCTGGGAGCCTTGAAGAATGTGTGGAGGTCGAGAACATTATCTCGGAAAGCAAAAATGGGTATGTTTGAAGGAATAGTGGTTCCAACAATGTTGAATGGTTGCGAGGCGTGGACTATGGATAGAGCTGTGCGCAGGAGGATGGATGTGCTGGAAATGAGATGTTTGAGGACAATGTGTGGTGTGAGGTGGTTTGATCGAGTAAGTAACGTAAGGGTAAGAGAGATGTGTGGAAATAAAAAGAGCGTGGTTGAGATAGCAGAAGAGGGTGTTTTGATATGGTTTGGTCACATGGAGAGAATGAGTGAGGAAAGATTGACCAAGATGATATATGTGTCGGAGGTGGAGGGAACGAGGAGAAGAGGGAGACCAAATTGGAGGTGGAAAGATGGAGTGAAAAAGATTTTGTGTGATTGGGGCCTGAACATGCAGGAGGGTGAAAGGAGGGCAAGGAATAGAGTGAATTGGAGCGATGTGGTATACCGGGGTTGACGTGCTGTCAGTGGATTGAATCAGGGCATGTGAAGCGTCTGGGGTAAACCATGGAAAGCTGTGTAGGTATGTATATTTGCGTGTGTGGACGTATGTATATACATGTGTATGGGGGTGGGTTGGGCCATTTCTTTCGTCTGTTTCCTTGCGCTACCTCGGAAACGCGGGAGACAGCGACAAAGCAAAAAAAAAAAAAAAAAAAAAAATATATATATATAAATATATATATATATATATATATATCCCTGGGGATAGGGGACTGAGAATACTTCCCACGTATTCCCTGCGTGTCGTAGAAGGCGACTAAAAGGGGAGGGAGCGGGGGCTGGAAATTTTCTAATTTTCCAAAAGAAGGAACAGAGGGGGCCAGGTGAGGATATTCCAAAAAAGGCCCAGTCCTTTGTTCTTAACGCTACCTCGCTATCGCGGGAAATGGCGAATAGTATGAAAAAAAAATGTATATATATATATATATATATATATATATATATATATATATATATATATATATATATATATATATATATTAACTGGTAGGTAAGGTTATTTAATGTATGTATGACTCATGGTGAGGTGCCTGAGGATTGGCGGAATGCGTGCATAGTGCCATTGTACAAACCCAAAGGGGATAAGAGTGAGTGCTCAAATTACAGAGGTATAAGTTTGTTGAGTATTCCTGGTAAATTATATGGGAGGGTATTGATTGAGAGGGTGAAGGCATGTACAGAGCATCAGATTGGGGAAGAGCAGTGTAGTTTCAGAAGTGGTAGAGGATGTATGGATCTGATGTTTGCTTTGAAGAATGTATGTGAGAAATACTTAGAAAAGCAAATGGATTTGTATGTAGCATTTTTGGATCTGGAGAAGGCATATGATAGAGTTGATAGAGATGCTCTGTGGAAGGTATTAAGAATATATGGTGTGGGAGGCAAGTTGTCAGAAGCAGTGAAAAGTTTTTATCGAGGATGTAAGGCATATGTACGTGTAGGAAGAGAGGAAATTGATTGGTTCTCAGTGAATGTAGGTTTACGGCAGGGGTGTATGATGTCTCCATGGTTGTTTAATTTGTTTATGGATGGGGTTGTTAGGGAGGTGAATGCAAGAGTTTTGGAAAGAGGGGCAAGTATGAAGACTGTTGTGGATGAGAGAGCTTGGGAAGTTAGTCACTTGTTCGCTGATGATACAGCGCTGGTGGCTGATTCATGTGAGAAACTGCAGAAGCTGGTGACTGAGTTTGTTAAAGTGTGTGAAAGAAGAAAGTTAAGAGTAAATGTGAATAAGAGCAAGGTTATTAGGTAGAGTAGGGTTGAGGGTCAAGTCAGTTGGGAGGTAAGTTTGAATGGAGAAAAACTGGAGGAAGTAAAGTGTTTTAGATATCTGGGAGTGGATCTGGTAGCGGATGGAACCATGGAAGTGGAAGTGGATCATAGGGTGGGGGAGGGGGCGAAAATTCTGGGAACCTTGAAGAATGTGTGGAAGTCGAGAACATTATCTCGGAAAGCAAAAATGGGTATGTTTGAAGGAATAGTGGTTCCAACAATGTTGTATGGTTGCGAGGCGTGAGCTATGGATAGAGTTGTGCGCAGGAGGATGGATGTGCTGGAAATGAGATGTTTGAGGACAATGTGTGGTGTGAGGTGGTTTGATCGAGTAAGTATCGTAAGGGTAAGAGAGATGTGTGGAAATAAAAAGAGCGTGGTTGAGAGAGCAGAAGAGGGTGTTTTGAAATGGTTTGGGCACATGGAGAGAATGAGTGAGGAAAGATTGACCAAGAGGATATATGTGTCGAAGGTGGAGGGAACGAGGAGAAGTGGGAGACCAAATTGGAGGTGGAAAGATGGAGTGAAAAAGATTTTGTGTTATCGGGGCCTGAACATGCAGGAGGATGAAAGGAGGGCAAGGAATAGAGTGAATCGGATCGATGTGGTATACCGTGGTTGACGTGCTGTCAGTGGATTGAATCAGGGCATGTGAAGCGTCTGGGGTAAACCATGGAAAGCTGTGTAGGTATGTATATTTGCGTGTGTGGACGTATGTATATACATGTGTATGGGGGTGGGTTAGGCCATTTATTTCGTCTGTTTCCTTTCGCTACCTCGCAAACGCGGGAGACAGCGACAAAAAAAAATATATATATACATATCTTTCATACTATTCGCAATTTCCCGCGTTAGCGAGGTAGCGTTATGAACAGAGGACTGGGCCATTCAGGGAATATCCTCACCTGGCACCCTTCTCCGTTCCTTCTTTTGGAAAATTGAAAAAAAAAAAAAAACGAGAGGGGAGTATTTCCAGCCATCCGCTCCCTCCCCTTTTAGTCGCCTTCTACGACACGCAGGGAATACGTGGGAAGTATTCTTTCTCCCCTATCCCAGGGATAGATATATACATACATATATATATATATATATATATATATATATATATATATATATATATATATATATATATATATATATATATATATATATATATATATATATATATATATATATGTTCCTTCTTTTGGAAAATTTAAAAAAACGAGAGGGGAGGATTTCCAGCCCCCCGCTCCCTTCCCTTTTAGTCGCCTTCTACGACACGCGGAGATTACGTGGGAAGTATTCTTTCTCACCTATCCCCAGGGGTATATATAGGTGGAGGGAACGAGGAGAAGTGGGAGACCAAATTGGAGGTGGAAAGATGGAGTGAAAAAGATTTTGTGTGATCGGGGTCTTAACATGCAGAAGGGTGAAAGGAGGGCAAGGAATAGAGTGAATTGGATCGATGTGGTATACCGCGGTTGACGTGCTGTCAGTGGATTGAATCAGGGCATGTGAAGCGTCTGGGGTAAACCATGGAAAGTTGTGTGGGGCCTGGATGTGGAAAGGGAGCTGTGGTTTCGGGCATTATTGCATGACAGCTAGAGACTGAGTGTGAACGAATGGGGCCTTTGTTGTCTTTTCCTAGTGCTACCTCGCACACATGAGGGGGGAGGGGGATGGTATTCCATGTGTGGCGAGGTGGCGATGGGAATGAATAAAGGCAGACAGTGTGAATTGTGTGCATGGGTATATATGTATGTGTCTGTGTGTGTATATATATATGTGTACATAGAGATGTATAGGTATGTATATTTGCGTGTGTGGACGCGTATGTATATACATTGTGTATGGGGGTGGGTTGGGACATTTCTTTCGTCTGTTTCCTTGCGCTACCTCGCAAACGCGGGAGACAGCGACAAAGCAAAATAAAAAAATATAAATAAATAAAATATATATATATATATATATATATATATATATATATATATATATATATATATATATATATATATATATATATATATTTATTTATATTCATTTTGCTTTGTCGCTGTCTCCCGCGCCTACGAGGTAGCGCAAGGAAACAGACGAAAGAAATGGCCCAACCCACCCCCACACACATGCACACACACACGTCCACAAACGCAGACATACACACCCACACGTCCACACACGCAAACATACACACCCACACATCCCAACGTACACACATATATACACACACGGACACACACACATATACACACATGCACACAATTCACACTGTCTGCCCCTACTCTCCCACATCGCCACCCCGCCACACACAGAACAACATCCCACTTTCCCCTCATGTGTGCGAGGCAGCGTCAGGAAAAGACAACAAAGGCTCCATTCGCAAACACTCAGTCTCCAGCTGTCAGGCAATAATGCCCGAAACCACAGCTCCCTTTCCACATCCACGCCCCACAGAACGTTCCATGGTTTACCCCAGACACTTCACACGCCCTGATTCAATCCATTGACAGCACGTCGACCCCGGCATATCGATCCAATTCACTCTATTCCTTGCCCGCTTTTCACCCTCCTGCATGTTAAGGCCCCGATCACTCAAACTCTTTTTCACTCCATCTTCCCACCTCGAATTTGGTCTCCCACTTCTTCTCGTTCCCTCCAGCTCCGACACATATATCCTCTTGGTCAATCTTTCCTCACTCATTCTCTCCATGTGCCCAAACCATTTCAAAACACCCTCTTCTGCTCTCTCAACCACGCTCTTTTTATTTCCACACATCTCTCTTACGCTTACATTACTTACTCGATCAAACCACCTCACACCACATATTGTCCTCAAACATCTCACTTCCAGCACATCCACCCTCCTTCGCACAATTCTATCCATAGCCCACGCCCCGCAACCATACAGCATTGTTGGAACCACTATTCCTTCAAACATACCCATTTTTCCTTTCCGAGATATTGTTCTCGACTTCCAAACATTCTTCAAGGCTCAAAGGATTTTCGCCCCCTCCCCCACCCTATAATTCACTTCCGCTTCCATGGTTCCATCCGCTGCCAGATACACTCCCAGATATATATATATATATATATATATATATATATATATATATATATATATATATATATATATATATATATATATATTTATTTTTTTTTATTATACTTTGTCGCTGTCTCCCGCGTTTGCGAGGTAGCGCAAGGAAACAGACGAAAGAAATGGCCCAACCCACCATACACATGTATATACATGTGTCCACACACGCAAATATACATACCTACACAGCTTTCCATGGTTTATCCCAGACGCTTCACATGCCTTGATTCAATCCACTGACAGCACGTCAACCCCGGTATACCACATCGCTCCAATTCACTCTATTCCTTGCCCTCCTTTCACCCTCCTGCATGTTCAGGCCTCGATCACACAAAATCTTTTTCAATCCATCTTTCCACCTCCAATTTGGTCTCCCTCTTCTTCTAGTTCCCTCCACCTCCGACATATATATCCTCTTGGTCAATCTTTCCTCACTCATTCTCTCCATGTGCCCAAACCACTTCAAAACACCCTCTTCTGCTCTCTCAACCACGCTCTTTTTATTTCCACACATCTCTCTTACCCTTACGTTGCTCACTCGATCAAACCACCTCACACCACACATTGTCCTCAAACATCACATTTCCAGCACATCCATCCTCCTGCGCACAACTCTATCCATAGCCCACGCCTCGCAACCATACAACATTGTTGGAACCACTATTCCTTCAAACATACCCATTTTTGCTTTCCGAGATAATGTTCTCGACTTCCACACATTCTTCAAGGCCCCCAGAATTTTCGCCCCCTCCCCCACCCTATGATCCACTTCCGCTTCCATGATTCCATCCGCTGCCAGATCCATTCCCAGATATCTAAAACACTTCACTTCCTCCAGTTTTTCTCCATTCAAACTCATCTCACAATTGACTTGACCCTCAACCCTACTGTACCTAATAACCTTGCTCTTATTCACATTTACTCATAACTTTCTTCTTTCACACACTTTACCAAATTCAGTCACCAGCTTCTGCAGTTTCTCACATGAATCAGCCACCAGCGCTGTATCATCAGCGAACAACAACTGACTCACTTCCCAAGCTCTCTCATCCCCAACAGACTTCATACTTGCCCCTCTTTCCAAAACTCTTGCATTCACCTCCCTAACAACCCCATCCATAAACAAATTAAACAACCATGGAGACATCACACTCCCCTGCCGCAAACCTACATTCACTGAGAACCAATCACTTTCCTCTCTTCCTACACGTACACATGCCTTACATCCTCGATAAAAACTTTTCACTGCTTCCAACAACTTGCCTCCCACACCATATATTCTTAATACCTTCCACAGAGCATCTCTATCAACTCTATCATATGCCTTCTCCAGATCCATAAATGGTACATACAAATCCATTTGCTTTTCTAAGTATTTCTCACATACATTCTTCAAAGCAAACACCTGATCCACACATCCTCTACCACTTCTGAAACCACACTGTTCTTCCCCAATCTGATGCTCTGTACATGCCTTCACCCTCTCAATCAATACCCTCCCATATAATTTACCAGGAATACTCAACAAACTTATACCTCTGTAATTTCAGCACTCACTCTTATCCCCTTTGCCTTTGTACAATGGCATTATGCACGCATTCCGCCAATCCTCAGGCACCTCACCATGAGTCATATATACATTAAATAACCTTACCAACCAGTCAACAATGCAGTCACCCCCTTTTTTAATAAATTCCACTGCAATACCATCCAAACCTACTGCCTTGCCGGCTTTCATCTTCCGCAAAGCTTTCACTACCTCTTCTCTGTTTACCAAATCATTTTCCCTAACCCTCTCACTTTGCACACCACCTCGACCAAAACACCCTATATCTGCCACTCTATCATCAAACACATTCAACAAACCTTCAAAATACTCACTCCATCTCCTTCTCATATCACCACTCCTTGTTATCACCTCCCCATTTGCGCCCTTCACTGAAGTTCCCATTTGCTCCCTTGTCTTACGCACTTTATTTACCTCCTTCCAGAACATCTTTTTATTCTCCCTAAAATTTAATGATACTCTCTCACCCTAACTCTCATTTGCCCTTTTTTCACCTCTTGCACCTTTCTCTTGACCTCCTGTCTCTTTCTTTTATACATCTCCCACTCAATTGCATTTTTTCCCTGCAAAAATCGTCCAAATGCCTCTCTCTTCTCTTTCACTAATACTCTTACCTCTTCATCCCACCACTCACTACCCTTTCTAATCAACCCACCTCCCACTCTTCTCATGCCACAAGCATCTTTTGCGCAATCCATCACTGATTCCCTAAATACATCACATTCCTCCCCCACTCCCCTTACTTCCATTGTTCTCACCTTTTTCCATTCTGTACTCAGTCTCTCCTGGTACTTCCTCACACAGGTCTCCTTCCCAAGCTCACTTACTCTCACCACCCTCTTCACCCCAACATTCACTCTTCTTTTCTGAAAACCCATACAAATCTTCACCTTAGCCTCCACAAGATAATGATCAGACATCCCTCCAGTTGCACCTCTCAGCACATTAACATCCAAAAGTCTCTCTTTCGCATGCCTGTCAATTAACACGTAATCCAATAACGCTCTCTGGCCATCTCTCCTACTTACATAAGTATACTTACGTGTGTCTCGCTTTTTAAACCAGGTATTCCCAATCATCAGTCCTTTTTCAGCACATAAATCTACAAGCTCTTCACCATTTCCATTTACAACACTGAACACCCCATGTATACCAATTATTCCCTCAACTGCCACATTACTCACCTTTGCATTCAAATCACCCATCACTATAACCCGGTCTCGTGCATCAAAACCACTAACACACTCATTCAGCTGCTCCCAAAACACTTGCCTCTCATGATCTTTCTTCTCATGCCCAGGTGCATATGCACCAATAATCACACACCTCTCTCCATCAACTTTCAGTTTTACCCATATTAATCGAGAATTTACTTTCTTACATTCTATCACATACTCCCACAACTCCTGTTTCAGGAGTATTGCTACTCCTTCCCTTGCTCATGTCCTCTCACTAACCCCTGACTTTACTCCCCAGACATTCCCAAACCACTCTTCCCCTTTACCCTTGAGCTTCGTTTCACTCAGAGCCAAAACATCCAGGTTCCTTTCCTCAAACATACTACCTATCTCTCCTTTTTTCACATCTTGGTTACATCCACACACATTTAGGCACTCCAATCTGAGCCTTCGAGGAGGATGAGCACTCCCCGCGTGACTCCTTCTTCTGTTTCCCATTTTAGAAAGTTAATACAAGGAGGGGAGGATTTCTGGCCCCCCGCTCCCGTCCACTCTAGTCGCTTTCTACGACATGCGAGGAATACGTGGGAAGTATTCTTTCACCCCTATCCCCAGGGATAATATACATATATATATACATATACACATACACACACATACACATACATACGCACATATACACACACACACACATACATATATATACATATGAAAAATGTAAGAAACAAATATATATATATATATATATATATATATATATATATATATATATATATATATATATATATATATATATATATATATATATATATATATATATATATATATATATATATATATATATATGTATATATATATATATATATATATATATATATATATATATATAATATATATATATATATATATATATATATATATATATATATATATATACATATATATATATATATATATATATATATATATATATATATATATATATATATATATATATATATATATTTTTATTTTGCTTTGTCGCTGTCTCCCGCGTTTGCGAGGTAGCGCAAGGAAACAGACGAAAGAGATGGCCCAACCCACCAACATACACATGTATATACATACACGTCCACACACGCAAATATACATACCTATACATCTGAATGTACACATATATATACACACACAAACACATACATATATACCCATGCACACAATTCACACTGTCTGCCTTTATTCATTTCCATCGCCACCTCGCCACACATGGAATACCATACCCCTCCCCCCTCATATGAGCGAGGTAGTGCTAGGAAAAGACAACAAAGGCCCCATTCGTTCACAATCAGTCTCTAGCTGTCATGTAATAATGCCCGAAACCACAGCTCCCTTTCCACATCCAGGCCCCACACAACTTTCCATGGTTTACCCCAGACGCTTCATATGCCCTGATTCGATCCACTGACAGCACGTTAACCCCGGTATACCACATCGATCCAATTCACTCTATTCCTTGCCCGCCTTTCACCCTCCTGCATGTTCAGGACCCGATCACTCAAAATCTTTTTCACTCCATCTTTCCACCTCCAATTTGGTCTCCCACTTCTCCTCGTTCCCTCCACCTCCGACACATATATCCTCTTGGTCAATCTTTCCTCGCTCATTCTCTCCATGTGACCAAACCATTTCAAAACACGCTCTTGTGCTCTCTCAACCACGCTCTTTTTATTCCCACACATCTCTCTTACCCTTACATTACTTACTCGATCAAACCACCTCACACCACACATCGTCCTCAAACATCTCATTTCCAGCACATCCACACTCCTGCGCACAACTCTATCCATAGCCCACGTCTCGCAACCATACAACATTGTTGGAACCACTATTCCTTCAAACATACCCATTTTTGCTTTCCGAGATAATGTTCTCGACTTCCAAACATTCTTCAAGGCTCCCAGGATTTTCGCCCCCTCCCCCAGCCTGTGATTCACTTCCACTTCCATGGTTCCATCCGCTGCCAGATCCACTCCCAGATATCTAAAACACTTTACTTCCTCCAGTTTTTCTCCATTCAAACTTACCTCCCAATTGACCTGACCCACAACCCTATTGTACCTAATAACCTTGCTCTTATTCACATTTACTCTTAACTTTCTTCTTTCACACACTTTACCAAACTCAGTCACCAGCTTCTCCAGTTTCTCACATGAATCAGCCACCAGCGCTGTATCATCAGCGAACAACAACTGACTCACTTCCCAAGCTCTCTCATCCACAACAGACTTCATACTTGCCCCTCTTTCCAAAACTCTTGCATTCACCTCCCTAACAACCCCATCCATAAACAAATTAAGGAACCATGTAGACATCACACATCCCTGCCGCAAACCTACATTCACTGAGAACCAATCACTTTCCTCTCTTCCTACACGTACATATGCCTTACATCCTCGAGAAAAACTTTTCACTGCTTCTAACAACTTGCCTCCCACACCATATATTCTTAATACCTTCCACAGAGCATCTCTATCAACTCTATCATATGCCTTCTCCAGATCCATAAATGCTACATACAAATCCATTTGCTTTTCTAAGTATTTCTAACATACATTCTTCAAAACAAACACCTGATCCACACATCCTCTACCACTTCTGAAACCACACTCCTCTTCTCTAATCTGATGCTCTGTACATGCCTTCACCCTCTCAATCAATACCCTTCCATATAATTTACCAGGAATACTCAACAAAGTTATACCTCTATAATTTGAGCACTCACTCTTATCCCCTTTGCCTTTGTACAATGGCACTATGCACGCATTCCGTCAATCCTCAGGCACCTCACCATGAATCATACATACATTAAATAACCTTACCAACCAGTCATCAATACAGTCACTCCCTTTTTTAATAAATTCCACTGCAATACCATCCAAAACTCCTGCCTGTAAAGGTATGTATATTTGCGTGTGTGGACGTGTATGTATATACATGTGTATGGGAGTGGGTTGGACCATTTCTATCGTCTGTTTCCTTGCGCTACCTCGCAAACGCGGGATCAGCGACGAAGCAAAATAATAATGATGATAATAACATATATCTGGATTGCGCAAAAGATGCTTGTGGCATTAGAAGAGTGGGAGGTGGGTTGATTAGAAAGGGTAGTGAGTGGTGGGATGAAGAAGTAAGATTATTAGTGAAAGAGAAGAGAGAGGCATTTGGACGATTTTTGCAGGGAAAAAATGCAATTGAGTGGGAGATGTATAAAAGAAAGAGACAAGAGGTCAAGAAAAAGGTGCAAGAAGTGAAAAAGAGGGCAAATTAGAGTTGGGGTGAGAGAGTATCATTAAATTTTAGGGAGAATAAAAAGTTCTGGAAGGAGGTAAATAAAGTGCGTAAGACAAGGGAGCAAATGGGAACTTCAGTGAAGGGCGCAAATGGGGAGGTGATAACAAGTAGTGGTGATGTGAGAAGGAGATGGAGTGAGTATTTTGAAGGTGTGTTGAAAGTGTTTCATGATAGAGTGGCAGATATAGGGTGTTTTGGTCGAGGTGGTGTGCAAAGTGAGAGGGTTAGGGAAAATGATTTGGTAAACAGAGAAGAGGTAGTAAAAGCTTTGCGGAAGATGAAAGCCGGCAAGGCAGCAGGTTTGGATGGTATTGCAGTGGTATTTATTAAAAAAGGAGGTGACTCTATTATTGACTGGTTGATAAGGTTATTTAATGTATGTATGACTCATGGTGAGGTGCCTGAGGATTGGCGGAATGCGTGCATAGTGCCATTGTACAAAGGCAAAGGGGATAAGAGTGAGTGCTCAAATTACAGAGGTATAACTTTGTTGAGTATTCCTGGTAAATTATATGGGAGGGTATGGATTGAGAGGGTGAAGGCATGTACAGAGCATCATATTGGGGAAGAGAAGTGTGGTTTCAGAAGTGGTAGAGGATGTGGGGATCAGGTGTTTGCTTTGAAGAATGTATGTGAGAAATACTTGGAAAAGCAAATGGATTTGTATGTAGCATTTATGGATCTGGAGAAAGCATATGATAGAGTTGATAGAGATGCTCTGTGGAAGGTATTAAGAATATATGGTGTGGGAGGCAAGTTGTTAGAAGCAGTGAAAAGTTTTTCTCGAGGATGTAAGGCATGTGTACGTGTAGGAAGAGAGGAATGTGATTGGTTCTCAGTGAATGTAGGTTTGCGGCAGGGGTGTGTGATGTCTCCATGGTTGTTTAATTTGTTTATGGATGGGGTTGTTAGGGAGGTGAATGCAAGGGGGCGAAAATCCTGGGAGCCTTGAAGAATGTGTGGAAGTCGAGAACATTATCTCAGAAAGCAAAAATGGGTATATTTGAAGGAATAGTGGTTCCAACAATGTTGTATGGTTGCGAGGCGTGGGCTATGGATAGAGTTGTGCGCAGGAGGGTGGGTGTGCTGGAAATGAGATGTTTGAGGACAATGTGTGGTGTGAGGTGGTTTGATCGAGTAAGTAATGTAAGGGTAAGAGAGATGTGTGGGAATAAAAAGAGCGTGGTTGAGAGAGCAGAAGAAGGTGTTTTGAAATAGTTTGGGCACATGGAGAGAATGAGTGAGGAAAGATTGACCAAGAGGATATATGTGTCGGAGGTGGAGGGAACGAGGAGAAGTGGGAGACCAAATTGGAGGTGGAAAGATGGAGTGAAAAAGATTTTGTGTGATCGGGGGTTGAACATGCAGGAGGGTGAAAGGAGGGCAAGGAATAGAGTGAATTGGATCGGTGTGGTATACCGGGGTTGACATGCGGACGTGTGTGTGTATACATTTGTGTATGGGGGTGAGTTGGGCCAATTCTTTCGTGATTCCTTGCGCTACCTCGCAAACGCGGGAGACAGCGACAAAGCAAAATAAAATATAATAAAATTTATATATAAACATACAAACCTCCAACAGCCAGGATCGAACCTGGGACCCCTGTGCAAGAGGCAGGCATGCTAACCGCTAGGCTATGGGACTGTATAATAGGAAACAACTATTAGAAATACTAAGTACTCGAATACCCTTCGTCTCACAATGGTGAGCAACGGGGTCTATACCGGTTGTTTCCGAACAGACGCACATAGATAGCTGATAGCGTTTTACCGAACCTAACTGTACAACGCGGAGGTATATGTTCTATGTTCTATGAAGGTGCGCGTTCATATGCACTTTATTCGTATTCATATACCTCCGCGTTGTACAGTTAGGTTCGGTAAAACGCCAACAGCTTGCTATGTGCGTCTGTTTGGAAACAACCAGTATAGACCCCGTTGCTCACCATTGTGAGGCGAAGGGTATTCGAGTACTTAGTATTTCTAATAGTTGTTTCCTATTATACAGTCCCATAGCCTAGCGGTTAGCATGCCTGCCTCTTGCACAGGGGTCCCAGGTTCGATACTGGCTGTTGGAGGTTTGTATGTTCTATTAAAGTGCGCGTTCATATGCACTTTATTCGTATTTATATACCTCCGCGTATATATATATATATATATATATATATATATATATATATATATAAATTATATATATATATGTTTTTTTTTTTTTTTTTTTTTGCTTTGTCGCTGTCTCCCGCGTTTGCGAGGTAGCGCAAGGAAACAGACGAAAGAAATGGCCCAACCCACCCCCATACACATGCCTTGATTCAATTCACTGACAGCACGTCAACCCCGGTATACCACATCGCTCCAATTCACTCCATTCTTTGCCCTCCTTTCACCCTCCTGCATGTTCAGGCCCCGATCACACAAAATCTTTTTCACTCCATCTTTCCACCTCCAATTTGGTCTCCCTCTTCTCCTCGTTCCCTCCACCTCCGACACATATATCCTCTTGGTCAATCTTTCCTCACTCATTCTCTCCATGTGACCAAACCATTTCAAAACACCCTCTTCTGCTCTCTCAACCACGCTCTTTTTATTTCCACACATCTCTCTTACCCTTACGTTACTTACTCGATCAAACCACCTCACACCACACAATGTCCTCAAACATCTCATTTCCAGCACATCCATCCTCCTGCGCACAACTCTATCCATAGTCCACGCCTCGCAACCATACAACATTGTTGGAACCACTATTCCTTCAAACATACCCATTTTTGCTTTCCGAGATAATGTTCTCGACTTCCACACATTCTTCAAGGCTCCCAGAATTTTCGCCCCCTCCCCCACCCTATGATCCACTTCCGCTTCCATGGTAGAGTGTCCCGCAGTGTATCGAGACAGACTTCCCCAGAACTTTTTTTAAAGGGGAAGTAAATGTTTATAGTTGTGTTACTGGAGTGATAGTTTTCATACATGGTGCTTTGACAAGAAAATAGTGAAATTGGAAAAAAATGTAGCTTAGACATTGAAGCTTATTGATACAGTGGTTAAATTGTTGAGAACTACTATTGACGTTTGTGTAAATAAATTAAACATTTCCTTTCCATAGCCAGAGGTTGAACCATTATGTGACATTCATTATTTCATTTCATTTCAAGCTAGAAGTTTCAGTTTTCTAAATTGTTACTTACATTTTTCACATGTATATATATGTATGTATGTGTGTGTGTGTGTATGTGCGTGTGTGTGTGTATGTATGTGTATGTGTATATATATATGTATATTATCCCTGGGGATAGGGGTGAAAGAATACTTCCCACGCATTCCTCGCGTATCGCAGAAAGCGACTAGAGGGGACGGGAGCGGGGGGCCAGAAATCCTCTCCTCCTTGTATTTTTTTAACTTTCTAAAATGGGAAACAGAAGAATATATATATATATATATATATATATATATATATATATATATATATATATATATATATATATATATATATATATATATATATATATATATATATATACATATATATATATATATATATATATATATATATATATATATATATATATATATATATATATATATATATATATATATATATATATATATATATATATATATATATATATATATATATATATATATTATATATATATATATATATATATATATATATATATATATATATATATATATATATATATATATATATATATATATTATTTTTTTTTGTATTTTTTATTATACTTTGTCCCTGTCTCCCGCGTTTGCGAGGTAGCGCAAGGAAACAGACGAAAGAAATGGCCCAACCCCCCCCCCATACACATGTATATACATACGTCCACACACGCAAATATACATACCTACACAGCTTTCCATGGTTTACCCCAGACGCTTCACATGCCTTGCTTCAATCCACTGACAGCACGTCAACCCGGTATACCACATCGCTCCAATTCACTCTATTCCTTGCCCTCCTTTCACCCTCCTGCATGTTCAGGCCCCGATCACACAAAATCTTTTTCACTCCATCTTTCCACCTCCAATTTGGTCTCCCTCTTCTCCTCGTTCCCTCCACCTCCGACACATATATCCTCTTGGTCAATCTTTCCTCACTCATCCTCTCCATGTGCCCAAACCACTTCAAAACACCCTCTTCTGCTCTCTCAACCACGCTCTTTTTATTTCCACACATCTCTCTTACCCTTACGTTACTTACTCGATCAAACCACCTCACACCACACATTGTCCTCAAACATCTCATTTCCAGCACATCCATCCTCCTGCGCACAACTCTATCCATAGTCCACGCCTCGCAACCATACAACATTGTTGGAACCACTATTCCTTCAAACATACCCATTTTTGCTTTCTGAGATAATGTTCTCGACTTCCACACATTCTTCAAGGCCCCCAGGATTTTCGCCCCCTCCCCCACCCTATGATCCACTTCCGCTTCCATGGTTCCATCCGCTGCCAGATCCACTCCCAGATATCTAAAACACTTCACTTCCTCCAGTTTTTCTCCATTCAAACTCACCTCCCAATTGACTTGACCCTCAACGCTACTGTACCTAATAACCTTGCTCTTATTCACATTTACTCTTAACTTTCTTCTTCCACACACTTTTCCAAACTCAGTCACCAGCTTCTGCAGTTTCTCACATGATTCAGCCACCAGCGCTGTATCATCAGCGAACAGCAACAAACTCACTTCCCAAGCTCTCTCATCCCCAACAGACTTCATACTTGCCCCTCTTTCCAAAACTCTTGCATTTACCTCCCTAACAACCCCATCCATAAACAAATTAAACAACCATGGAAACATCACACACCCCTGCCGCAAACCTACATTCACTGAGAACCAATCACTTTCCTCTCTTCCTACACGTACACATGCCTTACATCCTCGATAAAAACTTTTCACTGCTTCTAACAACTTTCCTCCCACACCATATATTCTTAATACCTTCCACAGAGCATCTCTATCAACTCTATCATATGCCTTCTCCAGATCCATAAATGCTACATACAAATCCATTTGCTTTTCTAAGTATTTCTCACATACATTCTTCAAAGCAAACACCTGATCCACACATCCTCTACCACTTCTGAAACCACACTGCTTTTCCCCAATCTGATGCTCTGTACATGCCTTCACCCTTTCAATCAATACCCTCCCATATAATTTACCAGGAATACTCAACAAGCTTATACCTCTGTAATTTGAGCACTCACTCTTATACCCTTTGCCTTTGTACAATGGCACTATGCACGCATTCCGCCAATCCTCAGGCACCTCACCAAGAGTCATACATACATTAAATAACCTTACCAACCAGTCAACAATACAGTCACCCCCTTTTTTAATAAATTCCACTGCAATACCATCCAAACCTGCTGCCTTGCCGGCTTTCATCTTCCGCAAAGCTTTCACTACCTCTTCTCTGTTTACCAAATCATTTTCCCTAACCCTCTCACTTTGCACACCACCTCGACCAAAACACCCTATATCTGCCACTCTATCATCAAACACATTCAACAAACCTTCAAAATACTCACTCCATCTCCTTCTCACATCACCACTACTTGTTATCACCTCCCCATTTGCGCCCTTCACTGAAGTTCCCATTTGCTCCCTTGTCTTACGCACTTTATTTACCTCCTTCCAGAACATCTTTTTATTCTCCCTAAAATTTAATGATACTCTCTCACCCCAACTCTCATTTGCCCTTTTTTTCACCTCTTGCACCTTTCTCTTGACCTCCTGTCTCTTTCTTTTATACATCTCCCACTCAATTGCATTTTTTCCCTGCAAAAATCGTCCAAATGCCTCTCTCTTCTCTTTCACTAATACTCTTACTTCTTCATCCCACCACTCACTACCCTTTCTAATCAACCCACCTCCCACTCTTCTCATGCCACAAGCATCTTTTGCGCAATCCATCACTGATTCCCTAAATACATCCCATTCCTCCCCCACTCCCCTTACTTACATTGTTCTCACCTTTTTCCATTCTGTAATCAGTCTCTCCTGGTACTTCCTCACACAGGTCTCCTTCTCAAGCTCACTTACTCTCACCACCCTCTTCACCCCAACATTCACTCTTCTTTTCTGAAAACCCATACAAATCTTCACCTTAGCCTCCACAAGATAATGATCAGACATCCCTCCAGTTGCACCTCTCAGCACATAAACATCCAAAAGTCTCTCTTTCGCACGCCTGTCAATTAACACGTAATCCAATAACGCTCTCTGGCCATCTCTCCTACTTACATAAGTATACTTATGTATATCTCGCTTTTTAAACCAGGTATTCCCAATCATCAGTCCTTTTTCAGCACATAAATCTACAAGCTCTTCACCATTTCCATTTACAACACTGAACACCCCATGTATACCAATTATTCCCTCAACTGCCACATTACTCACCTTTGTATTCAAATCACCCATCACTATGACCCGGTCTCGTGCATCAAAAGCACTAACACACTCATTCAGCTGCTCCCAAAACACTTGCCTCTCTTGATCTTTCTTCTCATGCCCAGGTGCATATGCACCAATAATCACCCACCTCTCTCCATCAACTTTCAGTTTTACCCATATTAATCGAGAATTTACTTTCTTACACTCTATCACATACTCCCACAACTCCTGTTTCAGGAGTATTGCTACTCCTTCCCTTGCTCTTGTCCTCTCACTAACCCCTGACTTTACTCCCCAGACATTCCCAAACCACTCTTCCCCTTTACCCTTGAGCTTCGTTTCACTCAGAGCCAAAACATCCAGGTTCCTTTCCTCAAACATACTACCTATCTCTCCTTTTTTCACATCTTGGTTACATCCACACACATTTAGGCACCCCACTCTGAGCCTTCGAGGAGGATGAGCTCTCCCCGCGTGACTCCTTCTTCTGTTTCCTATTTTAGAAAGTTACTACAAGGAGGGGAGGATTTCTGGCCCCCCGCTCCCGTCCCCTCTAGTCGCTTTCTACGACACGCGAGGAATACGTGGGAAGTATTCTTTCACCCCTATCCCCAGGGATAATATACATATATATATACATATACACATACACACACATACACATACATACGCACATATACACACACACACACATACATATATATACATATGAGAAATATAAGAAACAATTTAGAAAACTGAAACTTCTAGCTTGAAATGAATGAAAAAAAAAAAAAATGTCACATAATGGTTCAACCTCTGGCTATGGAAAAAAGGAAATGTATAATTTATTTACACAAACGTCAATAGCAGTTCTCATCAATTTAACCACTTTATATATATATATATATATATATATATATATATATATATATATATATATATATATATATATATATATATATATATATATATATATTTATATATATATATATATATATATATATATATATATATATATATATATATATATATATATATAAATATTCTTTTTTTAAACTATTCGCCATATCCCGCGTTAGCGAGGTAGCGTTAAGAACAGAGGACTGGGCCTTTGTGGAATATCCTCACTTGGCTCCCCTCTGTTCCCTCTTTTGGAAAATTAAAAAAAAAGAAAAACGAGAGGGGAGGATTTCCAGCCTCCAGCTCCCTCCCCTTTTAGTCGCCTTCTACGACACGCAGGGAATACGTGGGAAGTATTCTTTCTCCCCTATCCCCAGGGATATATATATATATATATATATATAAATATATATATATATATATATATATATATATATATATATATATATATATATATATATTTCCAGGACTCTTGCATTTACCTCCCTTACAACCCCATCCATAAACAAATTAAACAACCATGGAGACATCACGCACCCCTGCCGCAAACCTACATTCACTGAGAACCAATCACTTTCCTCTCTTCCTACACGTACACATGCCTTACATCCTCGATAAAAACTTTTCACTGCTTCTAACAACTTGCCTCCCACACCATATATTCTTAATACCTTCCACAGAGTATCTCTATCAACTCTATCATATGCCTTCTCCAGATCCATAAATGCTACATACAAATCCATTTGCTTTTCTAAGTATTTCTCACATACATTCTTCAAAGCAAACACCTGATCCACACATCCTCTACCACTTCTGAAACCGCACTGCTCTTCCCCAATCTGATGCTCTGTACATGCCTTCACCCTCTCAATCAATACCCTCCCATATAATTTACCAGGAATACTCAAAAAAAAAAAAAAAAAAATATATATATATATATATATATATATATATATATATATATATATATATATATATATATATATATATATATATATATATATTTATATTTTATTATACTTCGTCGCTGTCTCCCGCGTTTGCGAGGTAGCGCAATGAAACAGACGAAAGAAATGGCCCAACCCCCCCCCCCCATACACATGTATATACATACGTCCACACACGCAAATATACATACCTACACAGTTTTCCATGGTTTACCCCAGACGCTTCACATGCCCTGCTTCAGTCCACTGACAGCACGTCAACCCCTGTATACCACATCGCTCCAATTCACTCTATTCCTTGCCCTCCTTTCACCCTCCTGCATGTTCAGGCCCCGATCACACAAAATCTTTTTCACTCCATCTTTCCACCTCCAATTTGGTCTCCCTCTTCTCCTTGTTCCCTCCACCTCCGACACATATATCCTCTTGGTCAATCTTTCCTCACTCATATATATATATATATATATATATATATATATATATATATATATATATATATATATATATATATATATATATATATATATATATATATATATATATATATAATAATTATAATCCATATTATTATTATTATTATTATATATATATATATATATATATATATATATATATATATATATATATATATATATATATATATATATATATATATATATATATATATATATATATTGTACAAAGGCAAAGGGGATAAGAGTGAGTGCTCAAATTACAGAGGTATAAGTTTGTTGAGTATTCCTGGTAAATTATATGGGAGGGTATTGATTGAGAGGGTGAAGGCATGTACAGAGCATCAGATTGGGGAAGAGCAGTGCGGTTTCAGAAGTGGTAGAGGATGTGTGGATCAGGTGTTTGCTTTGAAGAATGTATGTGAGAAATACTTAGAAAAGCAAATGGATTTGTATGTAGCATTTATGGATCTGGAGAAGGCATATGATAGAGTTGATAGAGATGCTCTGTGGAAGGTATTAAGAATATATGGTGTGGGAGGCAAGTTGTTAGAAGCAGTGAAAAGTTTTTATCGAGGATGTAAGGCATGTGTACGTGTAGGAAGAGAGGAAAGTGATTGGTTCTCAGTGAATGTAGGTTTGCGGCAGGGGTGTGTGATGTCTCCATGGTTGTTTAATTTGTTTATGGATGGGGTTGTTAGGGAGGTAAATGCAAGAGTCCTGGAAAGAGGGGCAAGTATGAAGTCTGTTGGGGATGAGAGAGCTTGGGAAGTGAGTCAGTTGTTGTTCGCTGATGATACAGCGCTGGTGGCTGATTCATGTGAGAAACTGCAGAAGCTGGTGACTGAGTTTGGTAAAGTGTGTGGAAGAAGAAAGTTAAGAGTAAATGTGAATAAGAGCAAGGTTATTAGGTACAGTAGGGTTGAGGGTCAAGTCAATTGGGAGGTGAGTTTGAATGGAGAAAAACTGGAGGAAGTGAAGTGTTTTAGATATCTGGGAGTGGATCCGTCAGCGGATGGAACCATGGAAGCGGAAGTGGATCATAGGGTGGGGGAGGGGGCGAAAATTTTGGGAGCCTTGAAAAATGTGTGGAAGTCGAGAACATTATCTCGGAAAGCAAAAATGGGTATGTTTGAAGGAATAGTGGTTCCAACAATGTTGTATGGTTGCGAGGCGTGGGCTATGGATAGAGTTGTGCGCAGGAGGATGGATGTGCTGGAAATGAGATGTTTGAGGACAATGTGTGGTGTGAGGTGGTTTGATCGAGTAAGTAACGTAAGGGTAAGAGAGATGTGTGGAAATAAAAAGAGCGTGGTTGAGAGAGCAGAAGAGGGTGTTTTGAAATGGTTTGGGCACATGGAGAGAATGAGTGAGGAAAGATTGACCAAGAGGATATATGTGTCGGAGGTGGAGGGAACGAGGAGAAGAGGGAGACCAAATTGGAGGTGGAAAGATGGAGTGAAAAAGATTTTGTGTGATCGGGGCCTGAACATGCAGGAGGGTGAAAGGAGGGCAAGGAATAGAGTGAATTGGAGTGATGTGGTATACAGGGGTTGACGTGCTGTCAGTGGAGTGAATCAAGGCATGTGAAGCGTCTGGGGTAAACCATGGAAAGCTGTGTAGGTATGTATATTTGCGTGTGTGGACGTGTGTATGTACATGTGTATGGGGGGGGGGGGTTGGGCCATTTCTTTCGTCTGTTTCCTTGCGCTACCTCGCAAACGCGGGAGACAGCGACAAAGTATAAAAAAAAAAAAAAAAAAATATATATATATATATATATATATATATATATATATATATATATATATATATATATATATATATATATATATATATCCGTGGGGATGTAGTATCCCTGGAGATAGGGGAAAAAGAATGCTTCCCACGTATTCCCTGCGTGTCGTAGAAGGCGACTAAAAGGTGAGGGAGCGGGGGGCTGGAAATCCTCCCCTCTCATATTTTTTTTTTTTTTCCAAAAGAAGGAACAGAGAAGGGGGCCAGGTGAGGATATTCCCTCGAAGGCCCAGTCCTCTGTTCTTAACGCTACCTCGCTAATGCGGGAAATGGCGAATAGTTTGAAAGAAAAAAAAAATAATAATAATAATAATTCTACTTTTTCCCATATTGATTAAATCCTTTAATGCAAATGTTACCTTCATCAACGATAATACTATAAAGAATATCTTAATCCTGAATTCATCAGAAAATTCTCCTGGATGCAACTATTAAGTCCCATGTAGAAATTATGATAAGTTTTACGATGGGCAGACTGGTAAGGATCTTTCTGTCAGACTTAGGCAACAGAAAAAGAGTATAAGAGCGGCACTAGAATCAAATGCCTTGTTTAATCACGTTAAAAACTATGATCATTGAATTGACTAGAAAAATGCGATCTCAGTTATCAATTCTAGCTCTATTTCCACGTGAAATATCATTGAATCTTCTATTATTAAATGCGCAAATAATTATGATAATATTAGGATAGTCTATACAAATTAGACAATTTTATTGTTGATAAAATTTGTAAAATGATAAGTTTATGAACGCTCGATGTCTGTCTTGGACAATCACATGTATAACAAATGGCGCCCTAGCTTCGACTCTTCGATGTATATCAATTGACTCTTATATTTCTCTCTTGTGTCTCATCTGATGATATGATTATCACACGAAAGTGTACTTGAGAACTTATCATGCTTCATTTTCGCCGTGGATTCACAGGAATATTTATCTATCTATCTATCTATCGATCTATATATATATATATATATATATATATATATATATATATATATATATATATATATATATATATATATATATATATATATATATATATATATATATATATATATATATATATAAGGATAGAGTTCTGCGCAGGAGGATGGATGTGCTGGAAATGAGATGTTTGAGGACAATGTGTGGTGTGAGGTGGTTTGATCGAGTAAGTAACGTAAGGGTAAGAGAGATGTGTGGAAATAAAAAGAGCGTGGTTGAGAGAGCAGAAGAGGGTGTTTTGAAATGGTTTAGTCACATGGAGAGAATGAGTGAGGAAAGATTGACCAAGAGGATATATGTGTCGGAGGTGGAGGGAACGAGGAGAAGAGGGAGACCAAATTGGAGATGGAAAGATGGAGTGAAAAAGATTTTGTGTGATCGGGGCCTGAACATGCAGGAGGGTGAAAGGAGGGCAAGGAATAGAGTGAATTGGAGCGATGTGGTATACCGGGGTTGACGTGCTGTCAGTGGATTGAATCAAAGCATGTGAAGCGTCTGGGGTAAACCATGGAAAGCTGTGTAGGTATGTATATTTGCGTGTGTGGACGTATGTATATACATGTGTATGGGGGTGGGTTGGGCCATTTCTTTCGTCTGTTTCCTTGCGCTACCTCGCAAACTCGGGAGACGGCGACAAAGCAAAAAAAAAAAAATATATATATATATATATATATATATATATATATATATATATATATATATATATATATATATATATATATGTATATATATATATATATATATATATATATATATATATATATATATATATATATATATATATATCTATATATATATATATATATATATATATATATGTATATATATATATATATATATATATATATATATATATATATATATATATATATATATGTATATATATATATATATATATATGTATATATATATATATATATATATATATATATATATATATATATATATATATATATATATATATATATATATATATATATATATATATATATATATTGTTGTAAAGGATCACAATTTTGCGCGTGATCAAGATGTTCCTATCAATCCACGGGGAAAATGAAACACGAAAATTTGCAAGTTTTGCGGAAGATGAAAGCCGGCAAGGCAGCAGGTTTGGATGGTATTGCAGTGGAATTTATTAAAAAAAGGGGGTGACTGTATTGTTGACTGGTTGGTAAGGTTATTTAATGTATGTATGACTCATGGTGAGGTGCCTGAGGATTGGCGGAATGCGTGCATAGTGCCATTGTACAAAGGCAAAGAGGATAAGAGTGAGTGCTCAAATTACAGAGGTATAAGTTTGTTGAGTATTCCTGGTAAATTATATGGGAGGGTATTGATTGAGAGGGTGAAGGCATGTACAGATCATCAGATTGGGGAAGAGCAGTGTGGTTTCAGAATTGGTAGAGGATGTGTGGATCAGGTGTTTGCTTTGAAGAATGTATGTGAGAAATATTTAGAAAAACAAATGGATTTGTATGTAGCATTTATGGATATGGAGAAGGCATATGATAGAGTTGATAGAGATGCTCTGTGGAAGGTATTAAGAATATATGGTGTGGGAGGCAAGTTGTTAGAAGCAGTGAACAGTTTTTATCGAGGATGTAAGGCATGTGTACGTGTAGGAAGAGAGGAAAGTGATTGGTTCTCAGTGAATGTAGGTTTGCGGCAGGGGTGTGTGATGTCTCCATGGTTGTTTAATTTGTTTATGGATGGGGTTGTTTGGGAGGTGAATGCAAGAGTTTTGGAAAGAGGGGCAAGTATGAAGTCTGTTGTGGATGAGAGAGCTTGGGAAGTTAGTCAGTTGTTGTTCGCTGATGATACATCGCTGGTGGCTGATTCATGTGAGAAACTGCAGAAGCTGGTGACTGAGTTTGGTAAAGTGTGTGAAAGAAGAAAGTTAAGAGTAAATGTGAATAAGAGCAAGGTTATTAGGTACAGTAGGGTTGAGGGTCAAGTCAATTGGGAGGTAAGTTTGAATGGAGAAAAACTGGAGGAAGTAAAGTGTTTTCGATATCTGGGAGTGGATCTGGCAGCGGATGGAACCATGAAAGCGGAAGTGAATCATAGGGTGGGGAGGGGGCGAAAATCCTGGGAGCCTTGAAGAATGTGTGGAAGTCGAGAACATTATCTCGGAAAGCAAAAATGGCTATGTTTGAAGGAATAGTGGTTCCAACAATGTTGCATGGTTGCGAGGCATGGGCTATGGATAGAGTTGTGCGCAGGAGGATGGATGTGCTGGAAATGAGATGTTTGAGGACAATGTGTGGTGTGAGGTGGTTTGATCGAGTAAGTAATGTAAGGGTAAGAGGGATGTGTAGAAATAAAAAGAGCGTGGTTGAGAGAGGAGAAGAGGGTGTTCTGAAATGGTTTGGGCACATGGAGAGAATGAGTGAGGAAAGATTGACCAAGAGGATATATGTGTCGGAGGTGGAGGGAACGAGGAGAAGTGGGAGACCAAATTGGAGGTGGAAAGATGGAGTGAAAAAGATTTTGAGTGATCGGGGCCTGAACATGCAGGAGAGTGAAAGGCGGGGAAGGAATAGAGTGAATTGGATCGATGTGGTATACTGGGGTTGACGTGCTGTCAGTGGATTGAATCAGAGCATGTGAAGCGTCTGGGGTAAACCATGGAAAGCTGTGTAGGTATGTATATTTGCGTGTGTGGACGTATGTATATACATGTGTATGGGGGTGGGTTGGGCCATTTCTTTCGTCTGTTTCCTTGCGCTACCTCGCAAACGCGTGAGACAGCGACATAGCAAAAAAAAAAAAAAAAAAATATATATATATATATATATATATATATAGCAAAAAAAAAATATATATATATATATATATATATATATATTTTTTTTTTGCCGCTGTCTCCCGCGTTTGCGAGGTAGCGCAAGGAAACAGACGAAAGAAATGGCCCAATCCACCCCCACACACATGTATATACATACGTCCACACACGCAAATATACATACCTACACAGCTTTCCATGGTTTACCCCAGACGCTTCACATGCTCTGATTCAATCCACTGACAGCACGTCAACCCCAGTATACCACATCGCTCCAATTCACTCTATTCCTTGCCCTCCTTTCACCCTCCTGCATGTCCAGGCCCCGATCGCACAAAATCTTTTTCACTCCATCATATATATATATATATGGAGAAAGAATACTTCCCACGTATTCCCTGCGTGTCGTAGAAGGCGACTAAAAGGGAAGGGAGCGGGGGGGCTGGAAATCCTCCCCTCTCGTTTTTTTTTTAATTTTCCAAAAGAAGGAATAGAGAAGGGGGCCAGGTGAGGATATTCCCTCAAAGGCCCAGTCCTCTGTTCTTAACGCTACCTCGCTATCGCGGGAAATGGCGAATAGTATGAAAAAAAAAAAAAAAAAAATATATATATATATATATATATATATATATATATATATATATATATATATATATATATATATCTATATATATATATATATATATATATATATATATATATATATATATATATAGATATATATATATATATATATATATATATATATATATATATATATATATATATATATATATGTAAGGCATGTGTACGTGTAGGAAGAGAGGAAAGTGATTGGTTCTCAGTGAATGTAGGTTTGCGGCAGGGGTGTGTGATGTCTCCATGGTTGTTTAATTTGTTTATGGATGGGGTTGTTAGGGAGGTAAATGCAAGAGTCCTGGAAAGAGGGGCAAGTATGAAGTCTGTTGGGGATGAGAGAGCTTGGGAAGTGAGTCAGTTGTTGTTCGCTGATGATACAGCGCTGGTGGCTGATTCATGTGAGAAACTGCAGAAGCTGGTGACTGAGTTTGGTAAAGTGTGTGGAAGAAGAAAGTTAAGAGTAAATGTGAATAAGAGCAAGGTTATTAGGTACAGTAGGGTTGAGGGTCAAGTCAATTGGGAGGTGAGTTTGAATGGAGAAAAACTGGAGGAAGTGAAGTGTTTTAGATATCTGGGAGTGGATCTGTCAGCGGATGGAACCATGGAAGCGGAAGTGGATCATAGGGTGGGGGAGGGGGCGAAAATTTTGGGAGCCTTGAAAAATGTGTGGAAGTCGAGAACATTATCTCGGAAAGCAAAAATGGGTATGTTTGAAGGAATAGTGGTTCCAACAATGCTGTATGGTTGCGAGGCGTGGGCTATGGATAGAGTTGTGCGCAGGAGGATGGATGTGCTGGAAATGAGATGTTTGAGGACAATGTGTGGTGTGAGGTGGTTTGATCGAGTAAGTAACGTAAGGGTAAGAGAGATGTGTGGAAATAAAAAGAGCGTGGTTGAGAGAGCAGAAGAGGGTGTTTTGAAATGGTTTGGGCACATGGAGAGAATGAGTGAGGAAAGATTGACCAAGAGGATATACGTGTCGGAGGTGGAGGGAACGAGGAGAAGAGGGAGACCAAATTGGAGGTGGAAAGATGGAGTGAAAAAGATTTTGTGCGATCGGGGCCTGAACATGCAGGAGGGTGAAAGGAGGGCAAGGAATAGAGTGAATTGGAGCGATGTGGTATACAGGGGTTGACGTGCTGTCAGTGGATTGAATCAAGGCATGTGAAGCGTCTGGGGTAAACCATGGAAAGCTGTGTAGGTATGTATATTTGCGTGTGTGGACGTGTGTATGTACATGTGTATGGGGGGGGGGGTTGGGCCATTTCTTTCGTCTGTTTCCTTGCGCTACCTCGCAAATGCGGGAGACAGCGACAAAGTATAAAAAAAAAAAAAAAATATATATATATATATATATATATATATATATATATATATATATATATATATATATATATATATATATTCATCAAGCAGTGACTTATAAGTGTTATTGATATAATATTATGTAGCAGACATGCTACAAAATGATAATTTTAGAAGGTATTCTAAACTAAATGCGTTGTTACGCAATGTAAGCTTGGCTTCTGTATCGATGACGCATAGTGTAACGGCCATGACGTCATATATTTTTCGGGATACTTAAAGGAGGCAACATCTTTGCTTGAGGTTCCTTAAACCCATATATTCGATGACGGTATAGTAACAAATTATGTGAACATATGCTAATATATGATCTTAGTGTTCACGTAATGTTATCATATATACTTGAGAAAAAGATCGTGAATGTTATTACGCGTTTAACATCTACGAAACATTTACACTTGACTCTAGAAAGCTACATCTATTGTGCAGATTTCCGAAACCTAAGTAAAAAGATAAACTACAGGACGAATCTACATATGTTTTTGCTTAATATGACCGTTGTTTGTAAGTTTACAGAGAATCATGGCTCTATACCAGCAACGTACTTTTACTATTCATTCAGTCATCAAATATTCAAATTCTAGCCAAAATAATTCTAATATATGAAGTGTATTTTATAAAAAGGTGATATTTTGATAAGTATATTAACATAAATGAAACTATGAATTTCATTACAATCACATTAATATGACAATATTAGTATAAGCACTACCACCTAATCATAATGGAGTGTGGAAACGCACCTTGACTTGAATATCAACAGACCCCAAGGCCGTTGCGGGAACGGTACTCAAGCCCAGTATCAAAACAACGAATATGCCCAGCGATCAATCTAGGGAGCGAACACTTAAACTCAAATGGGCGCGCAGAATTCATATATCTCTGAAGGATATCTGATTTACTTTCCATTTCTCAATTACGCTCACACTTTGCAAATTCAATTCTTCAAAATTCGTAAATGCTTTCCCTTGTTTCCTCTTTTTCCCTTTCATAACCCTCTCTATATTTCAGTCATTGTATTATTTAGCCCTCAAAATACCAGCATCTTATATATTTTCTGCCCTTTACATGAGTCTTTATTCGCATTAAATAAATTGCTCCTAAAAAATTGAAATTTCAAAAAGATTGACATATGAGTTTCATCTTATCTTTTCTGAATTTAATCTTTACACGCTACCGCATTGATCATTGGTGCCCGCCACCGACATAGCCTATGAAATCAATTGTAATTAGAAAATGCAAGAAAAGATATACGTATAATCTTATTGGTTCTCCTTGGGAGAACTGCTACCCATCAGAACCCCAGAGTCAGCATGAAACTGAAAAGATTGTTGCTGTGCATCTAAGGTTAGTCTGATTTTTGAATAATGAATAAATGATGGAAACCTACTTTGTGAAGGAAACAAGAAAGATTTCAGCGAGTTAACATGTTTTCCATCAGAGAGAGAGAGAGAGAGAGAGAGAGAGAGAGAGAGAGAGAGAGAGAGAGAGAGAGAGAGAGAGAGAGAGAGAGAGAGAGAGAGAGAGAGAGAGAGAATGAGTAATGAATATATGAATATAGAAAAAGTGAGAAGGATATGGTGAGATATTTCTTAACAAGAAATGCAAAATGGCTGAAATTATAATGTAGCAGAGCAGGAGATATAGTAAGAAAAGGTATATCACAGAGGAGATGGACAGAGGCAGGTACAGGTTTGTGAATATTAGGACTGGGGATATTACAGATGGGATATTAGGCCTGGGTATATTACAGAGGAGATGTTAAGGCTGGAGGTATTACAGTAAAGGGTAATAGGGTTGGGAATATTAGAGCTGGAGATATATTAGATAAAGATGCTAAAGTAATAATTGGCGGATAGGATGAAGTGGAAACATTTTGTGTATGGAGGTGATCTTAATGAAGATACTGGTTTCGTTAGCCATATGTGTTTTGAATGCAAAATGAAATTTGAAGTATAGTTTATATGGGGTGGGAAGATTAACCCTATCTATATGTGTGAGGAAGTCCATGTTTTACTACGGAAAGACTAGGAATGTGTTTGAATGATTTGAAAGGTTGTGTGTATGCACCTCATTATGTTACTCGTTAGGAATAGATTATTTGATAAGCAGATAGACAGATAGATAATGGAAGGCTAAACTATGCGCCAACAGTTTTGTTCGTGTAGATCTGTTCCTTCACAAACGCTGTTGTTCGGTGTGATTGCTCGCTGACTTAACAACATCTGATTGGTTCAGAGTTTGAGTTTTGAGATTGAACCCGTAGTCAGCAAGAGTGCGTATGAAACTGAAATTCAGCATAGAATTTTGTGATATCATCCTGTTATTGATCCAAAATGTCGAAATTTAAGTCTTTTGAGCAGCTTATTGTCCGTAAAGAAGTGGGATTCGTGTGCGATGACACATCGATGGTATCTTTGTCCAGTCAAGGAACTTTTGATGGCGCTGTCTTTAAACTGATAACTAAATGTGAAACTTGTCTGGTGCTTCTCTCGGGCCATAACGAAGTGGATGAATTTACGATTGATGTCGTGGTCTTAGAGAATCTGCAGAAAGGTCGAGGTAGTGTTGATGATGGAGAGTGTTTAGCCCAAGCATGGCAGATGTGCGAAGCCAAAGGTTACCACGGCCTGTTGGCAATTGCCAAGGTTGATGGCTCAAGTATGCCAAATAATGGCTGCAAGAGCAAGTACCCACTGTCCCAGTTTGTTAACTATCTTATCCATGGCATGGAATCGTATTTCATGTTTCAGAAGCCCAGTCGTCTCTTTGGCTTGAATGTACTTGACATTTGGCAGACATATAAGCAGGCAATGGAGAACTGTTTCATTGTCATGGCTTGGAAATATAAGGAGGATCCCACCAGAGGTTAGTGAGATGGATTGCTTAGTAATGATGTTATGAATTACTCAAAAGTCATCCTATGTAAATATTAGTTTGCCCAAACGAAACTTCTGTGAACTAAAATGCAACAAATTGTGAACTGAGGAAAAAATGAAGTGTCCTTAAAATGAACGAATTTATTGATGGCTGTAGAATGCTATCAAGTACATATATTACTTATGAAATATGTAATATGCATTTGTGAACTTAATCAGAGGATAGAAACTTACAGTTAAGGAACATCATAAAAATAACCTGGCAGCAGTATGCTTTAGTGCCGCATCCATATTTACTGTGGAATCAGTTTTTCATGAATAGATATGATTTATGTTTTGTTTTAGTAAGAATTGTTAAATATTTTGATTTGGATATTCTTTTACAAACAGAATTGTTGGCAGTGCATTCGTCATTCTAGGCTACATGGCCTTCTTAGCTGAAGATGACAGTAAATGATATCATGTGGCAGAATTTTGTTTTCATGGGGGCCCTCAGACCACTGCTCAACTTTACACTGTAACTTTCCCTGCCAGAAGAGTGTCCTGTTTGGTTAGCCATCCCTTATTGGTATTCAGTGCTAAGGTGTCCTATGGACCAAACATTGGCCATTTGATGTGAGTGCACCATCATCACTTTCCCTTATATGAAAACATCCAAATCATGATAAACTTTTAATGAAAACACCCATTCATTATATATTATCTTACACCTAGGGAAAAATGTCATCATTGGTGAATGTTATCAAGAAAGAGAAAATCTGGGATTAGTTAACATAAAACTACATGAAACAGTATGAGAAGCCAACATATCATATAAAACTGCCAGATTTCCTATAATTGTGGAGATTTCTTTGATTTACCGTGTTTTAGTCTAATTTTACAAGCCATATTGCCTTTTGCAGGCTACTATCAAATGTTCAAAATGGTTAACATATTTACATCCATTTGCTAGGTGTCTTCAGTGCCTAGCATTTAGAAGAAAACGATGCACCATAAGAATTGCATATTATTTCACTAAAGATCAGGTAAATTTGTGCATTCAACCCACATTTCCTCCATCAGTCTTCATAGCCCTTACCACTATCAATGTATCTATTCCTGTTGGATGAAAATGATGGTCCCATTCTTGCTCCTGCGGTCATAATCTATTTTTGAAACAAAATTTTGTTAGATTCCACTGTTGATTATTAAGGATGTCACAAGAGTACACTGCAGCTAATACTGGAATCAAAGAATATCAGTGATTTTGATTAGTAATGATAGTGTAGCTATATTGTGGAGAGTACAGGGGACTGTGGAAGTGCAATTTGGACCAGTTTTTGTTTTCATTTGTTACGGTATGGTAATAAGGTGATTGTGGGAAGATGAAGATTAAAGGAAAATGTGATGTTAACCACCATGAAGAAGGCAAAACACTTCTAGAAATCAACAGAACCAATGATAACCTCATCCAGCTTCACTTAGGTGTCATAATGCAATATTTTGGTTTTGGTTTTTGTTTTGGTTTCATTGTATTTATGTACATCATATAACATAAAGATCATGTACTGGAATATGGTCCTATGCTGGTTTGTTTGGTTGCACGGTTTGATTGAAAACAGTCCCCAGTAAATGGAAATAAACATGAGGCCATATCAATAGCTTTTATTTTAAAACATTGATACTAAGGTAGATGTTAATTGGGTGGTGAAGTTTTAATGAGGCTTTCATGGGTTCTGTTGACGTACAGCTGCAAGTGTTTCATCTGTGTTAAAATTAATTAATCTCACATTTTCCTTGATCTTTTGTAGCATTCCCATTATTGATTTCTTTATCACATAATTAAGAAAATGCTCCAAATCATTGTTTACCAGTTATGCAGTGCAGTGTTACTGCAAGGTTAGATTCCAGTTTAGAGGCACATTAAAACTAACTTTGGAATACCACAGTGACTTTATTTTGTAGTGGTGGTTTACTGTATGGAGAATACAGGAAGACTGACAGAGCATGATTTGGATTCCTTTATGTTTTATGGTTACTAATATGTAAAATCATGGAAGATTTCAGGCTGATTACCTTAAAAGTAAGTGAAACACTTCTAGAAATCAACAGACCTATGAAACCTCATCTAATTGTCACATGCAGCAGAGATTTACCTTGGTTTCAGCATTCTCTCAAAATACGGTATATCAGGGATATTGTTGTTTACTTCTTCCTGTTACAATACTTTTGAGCATTTCATTCTACATTTCCCTTATGTTTTTACTTTATTTTTTCACTTCTTATTCTCTTCTCACATTTTCTTTCTTTAGTAGAAGCCATTTTCCTCTTCCTTTTGATCATCAAGCAAGATCAGAAATTCTTTAGTGTATGTTTTGAATAATAATTCTGGGTCTTTGATACTTAAAGATTTTCAGATCATGAAATCTTTAGATTTTGTATGTGACATCTAGGCATGTTAGCAGGAAGATGATGTATGTAGCATAATGTTTCAAGGTTTTTCTTTAATCTTCATCAGAAGATTTACACTGTGTAAAGTGGGGATGGCATGGTAGTTATGCATCTTTCTCAAAATTTATTGTCTTCCTTGTTAAACCTTTTTTATTTTTTTCAGAGGCACCAATACGAAGTCCTTTAATCCAGCTTAACACTACATCCACCTCCATATGGGGTGATAAAATGAAGCAACAGCCTGCTTCCCAAACACATGCTGCTGCACAGAATGTGAACAAGGCACGAAAGAGAATTTCTTTACAACCAAATACTCAGATGAGGTACATGCTACATAAAATGTTTGATGTACACATGGGGTACTTGTAAAAATGCTCAGTCAGAACTGCAGAGATCCACACACAATGAATTGTGGAAATTTTCTTTTTTCATACTTGACAACCTTTTCCCATGTTATCGAGGTATTGCTCTTATGTTGTGTAATGCACCAAAACCACAGCTCCTTATCCATGTCTAGGCCCCACAGATTTTTCCATAGTTTACCCTTAGTACTTCCCATACCTTGGTTCTGTCGATTGATGGCATGTTGACCCTAGTATACCATTGTTTCAATTCACCCTATCCCCTGCATGCCTTTCACCCTGCTGTATGTTCAGGCCCTGATGTTTAAAATCTTTTTCTCTCCATCCTTCCAACTTGAATTTGGTTTTGCATTCTCCTTTTTCCTTCCACTTCTGACATATGTGTCTTCTTTGTCAACCTTTCCTCTTTCATTATTTTGATATAGCCTGACCATTTCAGCACACCCTCTTCTGCTCTCTCAGCCACACTATTTTTATTACCACACATCTCTCTTATGCTGACATTATTACCTACTTGGTGAAACTACCTCACACCATCCGTCCTACCCACAACCTTATCTATAGCACATGCCTCGCATGCATATAATCATACAATACTTATATGTCATGATCCTCTTGACATTGATTTTGTGTACATATACACTCCTATGTTTCTTGAATAGGCATCAGAAGAGTTTTATGTCAAAAAATTTCATAGCCTGAAATGCTTAGTTTTGTTTTCCAGATTCATTTGAATTCCATACTTATTACCTGTTGGGGATGAGAGAGCTTGGGAAGTGAGTCAGTTGTTGTTCGCTGATGATACAGCGCTGGTGGCTGATTCATGTGAGAAACTGCAGAAGCTGGTGACTGAGTTTGGTAAAGTGTGTGAAAGAAGAAAGTTAAGAGTAAATATGAATAAGAGCAAGGTTATTAGGTACAGTAGGGTTGAAGGTCAAGTCAATTGGGAGGTAAGTTTGAATGGAGAAAAACTGGAGGAAGTAAAGTGTTTTAGATATCTGGAAGTGGATCTGGCAGCGGATGGAACCATGGAAGCGGAAGTGGATCATAGGGTGGGGGAGGGGGCGAAAATTCTGGGGGCCTTGAAGAATGTGTGGAAGTCGAGAACATTATCTCGGAAAGCAAAAATGGGTATGTTTGAAGGAATAGTGGTTCCAACAATGTTGTATGGTTGCGAGGCGTGGGCTATGGATAGAGTTGTGCGCAGGAGGATGGATGTGCTGGAAATGAGATGTTTGAGGACAATGTGTGGTGTGAGGTGGTTTGATCGAGTGAGTAACGTAAGGGTAAGAGAGATGTGTGGAAATAAAAAGAGCGTGGTTGAGAGAGCAGAAGAGGGTGTTTTGAAGTGGTTTGGGCACATGGAGAGGATGAGTGAGGAAAGATTGACCAAGAGGATATATGTGTCGGAGGTGGAGGGAACAAGGAGAAGAGGGAGACCAAATTGGAGGTGGAAAGATGGAGTGAAAAAGATTTTGTGTGATCGGGGCCTGAACATGCAGGAGGGTGAAAGGAGGGCAAGGAATAGAGTGAATTGGAGCGATGTGGTATACAGGGGCTGACGTGCTGTCAGTGGATTGAATCAAGGCATGTGAAGCGTCTGGGGTAAACCATGGAAAGCTGTGTAGGTATGTATATTTGCGTGTGTGGACGTATGTATATACATGTGTATGGGGGGGGGTTGGGCCATTTCTTTCGTCTGTTTCCTTGCGCTACCTCGCAAATGCGGGAGACAGCGACAAAGTATAAAAAAAAAAAAAAAAAACTTATTACCTTTTACATCAAAAGAATATGATGCTTTGTAAACTTGAGGCACCTGGTTGACATTCTTTTAGAGAACCTATAAATTTTAGGCATAAAGATTTGTTTTGATTTCCTTTTTCTGTAGACCATTTATGAGTTAGTATGAAAATAGTTTCTTTGTTTTTGAAATAGTCTAGATCAGTATGGGTATTCTGCAGCTTTTTGTGGTTATGTATGAATTCTTAGTGTATTGTTAAGCATAAATCTAATAGTCTTTTAATAATTTTCAGAGAGACAGGCATTGCTAACAAGAAAGGCAGACTCAGTATTCAGCCTCATGTGAGAAATGACATCAGCTCTGAGGAAGAGGATGATGAAATTATCATCAAGAAACAGCCTAACCCAGTTTTAATTGCTCAGGTATGATACTTTTTAACTTTCTAAAATTTTGGATAATAGCTATTTTTATTCTTGAGTTATGAATTGATGCTGATGGAATAAACACAGACCTTTTCCGCCAACCCTGGTCTCACTTCTTGAGTATGACCCTATTTGCGTTCATTACTGCCCCAAAGTAAGGCAGATGCTCTTTTCTTTTCCGTACTGCTAGACTAAGGCTGTTCACTATTGTTGTGTTTTCTCCTTTGTGATCCTCTGATCATAACTTTATTCCATCCTCTGTCATCTGCTATCTTTTCAAATGCCTTCCATCCAGATCTTTTAACATTTGCTCTAGCAAGAGTTGATTGGGATGAATCCTTTAATTTCTACCATAAATCTAACCAAGGAAGCTCTTATCCCTTCTGGAAATATGTACATGTGTATATATATTAAGAAATAATAAATCTCAGATAAATATAATACAGTGTATTTATGTCTACTCTGTAAGTAAAGTGCGTAATACAAGAGAATAAATGGGAACATTGGTGAAGGGGGCCAATGGGAGGTAAAAAAAGTAGTGGTGAAGTGAGAAGGAGGTGGAGTGAGTATTTTGAACATTGGTGAAGTGGGCTAATAGGGAGGTAAAAAAAGTGGTGATGAAGTGAGAAGGAGATGGAGTGAGTATTTTGAAGGTTTGTTGAATGTGTTTGATGGTAGAGTGGCAGATATAGGGTGTTTTGGTCGAGGTGGTGTGCGAAGTGAGAGGGTCAGGAAGAATGGTTTGGTAAGCAGAGAAGAGGTAGTGAAGGCTTTGCAGAAGATGAAAGCCGGCAAAGTGGCTGGTTTGGATGGTATTGCAGTGGAATTTATATAAAAAGGGGGTGATTGTGTTGTTCATTGGTTGATAAGGATATTCAGTGTATGTATGGTTCATGGTGAAGTGCCTGAGGGTTGTACAAAGGCAAAGGGGATAAAGGTAAATCTCCAAATTATATGGGAGAGTATTGCTTGAGAGGGTAAATGCATGTACAGAGCATCAGACTGGGGAAGAGCAGTGTGGTTTCAGAAGTCGTAGAGGATATGTGGATCAGATGTTTGCTTTAAAGAATTTATGTGAGAATACTTAGAAAACAGATTGATTTGCATGTAGCATTTATGGATTTGGAGAAGGCATATGATAGAGATGAGAGAGATACTTTGTGGAAGGTATTATAAGTATATGGTGTGGGAGGTAGATTACTTGAAGCAGTGAAAAGTTTTTACCAAGGATGCAAGGCTTGTGTATGACTAGCAAGAGAGGAAAGTGATTGGTTCCCAGTGAATGTTGGATTGTGGCAGAGGTGCATGATGTCTCCATGATTGTTTGATTTGTTTATGGATGGGTTGTTAGGGAGGTGAATGCAAAAGTTCTGAAGAGAGGGGCAAGTATGCATTCTGTTGTGGATGAGAGGGCTTGGGAAGCGAGTCATTTGTTGTTCGCTGATGATACAGCACTGGTGGCCGATTTGGATGGGAAACTGCCGAAGTGGGTGACTGAGTTTGGTAAAGTTTGTGAAAGAAGAAAGCTGAAAGTAAATGTGAAGAAGAGCAAGATTATTAGGTTCAGTAGGGTTGAGGGAGAAGTTAATTGGGAAGTAAGTTTGAATGGAGAAAAACTGAAGGAAGTGAAGTGTTTTAGATATCTGGGAGTGGATTTAGCAGTAGATAGCACCATGGAAGCGGAAGTGAGTTACATGGTGGGGGAGGGGGCGAAGGTTCTGGGAGTGTTGAAGACTGTGTGGAAAGCGAGAACATTATCTCAAAGAGCAAAAATGGGTGTTTGAAGGACTTGTGGTTCCAAAAATGTTATGTTTGTGAGGCATTGTCTATAGATAGGGTTGTAGGGGGGAGGGTGGATGTGTTGGAAATGAAATGTTTGAGGACAATATGTGGTGTGAATTAGTTTGATTAAGTAATGAAAGGGTAAGAGAGATGTTTGGTAATAAAAAGAGTGTGGTTGAGAGAGCAGAGGAGGATATGTTGAAATGGCTTGGTCACATAGAGAGAATGAGTGAGGAAAGATTGACGAAGAAGATATATGTGTCAGAGTGTGGTTGAGAAAGCAGAGGAGGATGTGTTGAAATGGTTTGGTCACATGGAGAGAATGAGTGAGGAAAGATTGACAAAGAAGATATATGTGTCAGAGGTAGAGGGAACGAGAAGTGGTAGACCAAATTGGAGATGGAAGGATGGAGTGAAAAAGGTTTTGAGTGATCGGTGCCTGAACATACAGAAGGGTGAAAGGCGTGCAAGAAATAGGTTGAATTTGAATGATATGCTTTACCGAGGTCAATGTTCTGGCAATGGATTGAACCAGGGCATGTGAAGCGTCTGGGGTAAACCATGTAAAGTTTCGTGGGGCCTGGATGTAGAAAGGGAGCTGTGGTTTCGGTGCATTACACATGACAGATAGAGACTGAGTGTGAATGAATGTGGCCCTTGTTGTCTTTTCCAAGCGCTACCTTGGGAGGGGGGGTGCTATTTCATGTGTGGTGGGGTGGCGACGGGAATGGATGAAGGCAGAAAGTGTGAATATGTACATGTGTATATATGTATATGTATGTATACATTGAAATGTATAGGTATGTATACATGCATGTGTGGGCATTTATGTATATGGATGTGTATGTGGGTGGGTAGGGCCATTCTTTTGTGTGTTTCCTTGTGCTTCCTCGCTGATGCGGAAGATGGCAATTAAGTATGATGAATATGAATAAATGAATATATTGTACATTCTTAAAAAACTTCCCTCTTCACATCTTACTTGATCAGGAATTTATTGCATGTGTTATAGGTTTTGACGAATTGGTATGTCCTTCCATTTCATTTATTGGCCGGCCAGAACATGATGCGTTTGTAATTTTTCTGTCTAGTTGACAAAGATGTCCTGGGGTGGAAAATCAGTTAAAGAAAGTGTAGCCTGCTATAGATGTGAGTGGACTTGTTTATCTAAAAGAATTTTTTAGTTTTGCTGTGTGTGCAAAATATTTATAGAAATAGTAAGTTAATTTGCGAACATCCTGGGAGCCTTGAAGAATGTATGGAAGTCGAGAACATTATCTCGGAAAGCAAAAATGGGTATATTTGAAGGAATAGTGGTTCCAACAATGTTGTATGGTTGCGAGGCGTGGGCTATGGATAGAGTTGTGCGCAGGAGGATGGATGTGCTGGAAATGAGATGTTTGAGGACAATGTGTGGTGTGAGGTGGTTTGATCGAGCAAGTAACGTAAGGGTAAGAGAGATGTGTGGAAATAAAAAGAGCGTGGTTGAGAGAGCAGAAGAGGGTGTTTTGAAATGGTTTGGGCACATGGAGAGAATGAGTGAGGAAAAATTGACCAAGAGGATATATGTGTCGGAGGTGGAGGGAACGAGGAGAAGAGGGAGACCAAATTGGAGGTGGAAAGATGGAGTGAAAAAGATTTTGTGTGATCGGGGCCTGAACATGCAGGAGGGTGAAAGGAGGGCAAGGGGTAGAATGAATTGGAGCGATGTGGTATACCGGGGTTGACGTGCTGTCAGTGGATTGAATCAAGGCATGTGAAGCGTCTCGGGGTAAACCATGGAAAGCTGTGTAGGTATGTATATTTGTGTGTGTGGACGTATGTATATACATGTGTATGGGGGTGGGTTGGGCCATTTCTTTTGTCTGTTTCCTTGCGCTACCTCGCAAACGCGGGAGACAGCGACAAAGCAAAAAAAAAAAAAAAAAAAGATGTTCTGGAAGGAGGTAAATAAAGTGCGTAAGACAAGGGAGCAAATGGGAACTTCAGTGAAGGGCGCAAATGGGGAGGTGATAAGAAGTAGTGGTGATGTGAGAAGGAGATGGAGTGAGTATTTTGAAGGTTTGTTGAATGTGTTTGATGATAGAGTGGCAGATATAGGGTGTTTTGGTCGAGGTGGTTTGCAAAGTGAGAGGGTTAGGGAAAATGATTTGGTAAACAGAGAAGAGGTAGTAAAAGCTTTGCGGAAGATGAAAGCCGGCAAGGCAGCAGGTTTGGATGGTATTGCAGTGGAATTTATTAAAAAAGGGGGTGACTGTATTGTTGACTGGTTGGTAAGGTTATTTAATGTATGTATTACTCATGGTGAGGTGCCTGAGGATTGGCGGAATGCGTGCATAGTGCCATTGTACAAAGGCAAAGGGGATAAGAGTGAGTGCTCAAATTACAGAGGTATAAGTTTGTTGAGTATTCCTGGTAAATTATATGGGAGGGTATTGATTGAGAGGTTGAAGGCATGTACAGAGCATCAGATTGGGGAAGAGCAGTGTGGTTTCAGAAGTGGTAGAGGATGTGTGGATCAGGTGTTTGCTTTGAAGAATGTATGTGAGAAATACTTAGAAAAGCAAATGGATTTGTTTGTAGCATTTATGGATCTGGAGAAGGCATATGATAGAGTTGATAGAGATGCTCTGTGGAAGGTATTAAGAATATATGGTGTGGGAGGCAAGTTGTTAGAAGCAGTGAAAAGTTTTTATCGAGGATGTAAGGCATGTGTACGTGTAGGAAGAGAGTAAAGTGATTGGTTCTCAGTGAATGTAGGTTTGCGGCAGGGGTGTGTGATGTCTCCATGGTTGTTTAATTTGTTTATGGATGGGTTTGTTAGGGAGGTGAATGCAAGAGTTTTGGAAAGAGGGGCAAGTATGAAGTCTGTTGGGGATGAGAGAGCTTGGGAAGTGAGTCAGTTGTTGTTCGCTGATGATACAGCGCTGGTGGCTGATTCATGTGAGAAACTGCAGAAACTGGTGACTGGGTTTCGTAAAGTGTGTGAAAGAAGAAAGTTAAGAGTAAATGTGAATAAGAGCAAGGTTATTTGGTACAGTAGGGTTGAGGGTCAAGTCAATTGGGAGGTAAGTTTGAATGGAGAAAAACTGGAGGAAGTAAAGTGTTTTAGATATCTGGGAGTGGATCTGGCAGCGGAGGGAACCATGGAAGCGGAAGTGGATCATAGGGTGGGGGAGGGGGCGAAAATCCTGGGAGCCTTGAAGAATGTGTGGAAGTCGAGAACATTATCTCGGAAAGCAAAAATGGGTATGTTTGAAGGAATAGTGGTTCCCACAATGTTGTATGGTTGCGAGGTGTGGGCTATGGATAGAGTTGTGCGCAGGAGGACGGATGTGCTGGAAATGAGATGTTTGAGGACAATGTGTGGTGTGAGGTGGTTTGATCGAGTAAGTAACATAAGGGTAAGAGAGATGTGTGGAAATAAAAAGAGCGTGGTTGAGAGAGCAGAAGAGGGTGTTTTGAAATGGTTCGGGCACATGGAGAGAATGAGTGAGGAAAGATTGACCGAGAGGATACATGTGTCGGAGGTGGAGGGAACGAGGAGAAGTGGGAGACCAAATTGGAGGTGGAAAGATGTAGTGAAAAAGATTTTGTGTGATCGGGGCCTGAACATGCAGGAGGGTGAAAGGTGGGCAAGGAATAGAGTGAATTGGATCGATATGGTATACCGGGGTTGACGTGCTGTCAGTGGATTGAATCAGGTCATGTGAAACGTCTGGGGTAAACCATGGAAAGCTGTGTAGGTATGTATATTTGCGTGTGTGGACGTATGTATATACATGTGTATGGGGGTGGGTTGGGCCATTTTTTTCGTCTGTTTCCTTGCGCTACCTCACAAACGCGGGAGACAGCGACAAAGCAAAAAAAAAAAAAAAGTTTATTTGCCATTATATTTCCTGGTCTTGGGTTTAATCCTTGTCATAACAATATATTTTAGTCCAAAATATAAGAATGATTGCTTTTTAAATCACTTGTGCGTGTATGATTTTTTCGTACTTGATTGCCATTTCCTGCATTAGTGAGGTAGTGCCAGGAACAGATGGAGAAAGACCACATCCATTCACATCCATTCTTTAGCTGTCATATGTAATGCACCAGAACCATAGCTCCCTATCCACAACAGGGCCCCACAGACCTTTCCTTGGCTCACCCTAGAGGCTTCAGATGTCCTTGTTCAGTTCACTGACAGCACGTCAGCCCCTGTATACTTCATCGTTCCAATTCACTCTATCTCATGTGCACCTTTCACCCCCTGCATATTAAGGCCTTGATCACTCAAAGTCTTTTTCAGTCCATCCTTTCATCCTCAGTTTGGTCTTCCATTCTCCTTGTTCCCTACACTTTCCACGATATGTTGTCTTTGCCAACCTTCCCTCACTCACTCTTTCCATACATCCAAACGATTTGAGTACACCCTTTTCATCCCTCTAAACTACATTTTTTTTTTTTTGTTACAACACTTTTTCATTATTTACTTGATCAAACCACTTCACACGACATACTGTACTCATGCATTTCATTTTTAACACATCCACCTTCCTTTACTAAGCCTTAATGATAGCCCGTGCCTTGCATCCATATAATATTGTTAGGACTACTATACCTTCAAACATATCCAGTATTGCTGTCCCAAATAACAACCTTTTTTCATGTTCTTTGGCACTCTCAGACCCCCCTTCACACACACCCATACACAAATAAACAAACACACACCCTATGCTTTTCCTTTACCTTCCACTTGCTGTCATGTCCACTTTCTGATATCTAAAGCATCTAAAACACTTTACTTCCTCCAATTTTTCTCTATTCAGACTCATACCCAAACTAACAGGTCCTTCAACCCTGCCAAATCTAATAACCTTGTTTTTATTCACATTTACAATGAATTCCCTCCTTTTACACACACTTCCACACTCAGTCACCTACTTCTGCAGTTTCTTGCTCAAATCTGACACCTGTCCCATATTATCAACAAGCAACAACTAACTCATTTCCCAGGTCCTCTCATTCCCTGCAGACTCCATACTTACCCCTTTTTCCAAGACTTGCATTGTTTTTCTATGTTAGCTGAGACTGCACTGGCAACTGAGACCCTAATCAAGGCCATCCCATTAATGCTATATATATATATACTCAACTTGAGCAAGGTACCCATTTTATTGACCTACCCTTTGGGTTGGATGGCTGGGTTGACTGTGGGCTGACTGCCACAACCAGGATTCAAACCTATGCACTCGACCCATGAATGCATAATGGTCGGGAATGCTAAGCACTACACTACGGAAATTCACCCTCACCACCCTATCCATAAACAAACATGTAATGTAAGTCCAGATTTCACACTAAGTTGCTGTGCAAGTAGTATCTTTCTCCTTTTTTTTATATTTTGCCCCTCTCCTTTGCTCTCTATGGTCTGACATTAATTTCTTGAGTTTTCATATGAATTATTTATTACTCTGCAGATGTCACCCAAGAAAGATCCTGTCAAAGTGGAAGCAGTAGCAGAAGTCCAACCAGAAGATATCACTTTAGGTTTTGAGAGGTTAGTACTGTTATATAGATAAAGCTCTATGAGTTGGTCCTTCAGTGCGTAGTTCTGTAGTATACATTATTTTTTTTTTTTTTTTTTTTATACTTTGTCGCTGTCTCCCGCGTTTGCGAGGTAGCGCAAGGAAACAGACGAAAGAAATGGCCCAACCCCCCCCCCATACACATGTATAAACATACGTCCACACACGCAAATATACATACCTACACAGCTTTCCATGGTTTACCCCAGACGCTTCACATGCCTTGATTCAATCCACTGACAGCACGTCAGCCCCGGTATACCACATCGCTCCAATTCACTCTATTCCTTGCCCTCCTTTCACCCTCCTGCATGTTCAGGCCCCGATCACACAAAATCTTTTTCACTCCATCTTTCCACCTCCAATTTGGTCTCCCTCTTCTCCTCGTTCCCTCCACCTCCGACACATATATCCTCTTGGTCAATCTTTCCTCACTCATCCTCTCCATGTGCCCAAACCACTTCAAAACACCCTCTTCTGCTCTCTCAACCACGCTCTTTTTATTTCCACACATCTCTCTTACCCTTACGTTACTCACTCGATCAAACCACCTCACACCACACATTGTCCTCAAACATCTCATTTCCAGCACATCCATCCTCCTGCGCACAACTCTATCCATAGCCCACGCCTCGCAACCATACAACATTGTTGGAACCACTATTCCTTCAAACATACCCATTTTTGCTTTCCGAGATAATGTTCTCGACTTCCACACATTCTTCAAGGCCCCCAGAATTTTCGACCCCTCCCCCACCCTATGATCCACTTCCGCTTCCATTATAATGGACCATATTTCTTATTCCTTTCTTCACTTTTCTGTGTTTTGTCTGCATTCTCTCATTAGATGTCATGATTATCAAATATGACATTTCTTCATTGTTTTCATCAATTTTCACTTTTTATATACATGATACCTTTTATATGCCAAATAATCTCAAAATAGCACCTTATGGTGCAGATGTAACCACCTTATGTACTGATCTCCTTTTTGTACTATAAATAAGCTTTTGAGACTGCAGATAAAAACATAGATAAAAGTAGATTGAACATATAGAGGTCTATAAACTTTATACTTACGCTAGATAGTGAAGTTCACTTGCTTTAAGGTCCTATCTAGTTTGAGCCATTGGACTTATGCCTAACTACTTTGTTTTAGTTTCATCACTTCTGTATGCTAGTTGTTTTCTCTTCTGTCAATAGTTTTTTTTTTTTTTTTTTTTTGTTGGAGGCTCCAGCCTTGGACAAAAGTCCACATCCATCAAGGTCAGGCCTTAATTGAAATGTAAGTATAATGAAAGGGAAAAAGAAGTGATTAGGAAAGTATTCATGAATTTTGAAGGAAGTGAAAAACTCGATTTTTAAAAGGTACCAGGTCATAGATATATAGAAAAACATGAAGGAGTGTAGAGTTCCAAGGCTTAGAGGTGTAGGGAAAGAAATAGTTATCAAAATGGCCCACCCTTGAGTTGTTAATGGCTTCACAGTAATCATAGTGCAGCATCTTGCTGAGAATTGCATGGTTGAGCCTGTGGTGGGGGCATGAAAGTAGCCAACTCTTGGGAGCAAAAACATGAAGGAGTATAGAGTTCCAAGGCTTCCATTGAGGGAAAGTGAACCAACAGTGTGCAAAGGGTAAGTGGATCAAGTTTTGAAGTTAGGTTGGGAGAGTTCATACATTGGACAGCATTTAACTCTGTCAAATAAGCATGCACATCTAGAACCACCCCAGATGTGGAATCAGTACTCCTAAAGGATGGATCGGTCGTTTGTTTAAATGAAGCAACTGTTCGGAAGAGAGCAAAGTTTGACATCTGAACAGGATTTCCAGTTTCGGAGTGACAGACTTAGCTTTTTCCGTAGTGTGGGTTTTCAAAGACAGTACGGATGTTACAGTAATACCAAGTATGCTCGCTGACTCAAGAGGTGGAATTACAAAACTGTCAAAAGAGAAAGGTTATGAGGAATTTTCAGTGGAGAGAATTGCAGAAACTGAGTTTTGGAGATAATAAACTTAACCAGATTTTTGTGAATCCCACAGAGATATCTTGTCCAAGTCTGGGTTTATTGAGGAAATTGTGTTGAGACAAGATGCAGTTTGGGTAAGAGAAGGAGCGGAAGTGAAGGCTGTGGAGAAATGTAGTGTTGAGTTGTCAGCATATCTTGTTTATTTGCAGAAGTAAGGAAATCAATCATTGATACAAAGGAGAAAAAGTGTAAGAGACATGACAGAACCATGAGTTACATCGCTGCTGATGGAGAGGGGGGTAGAGGTTGATCCATCAATAACCATGGAGATATATTGGCCATGAGGGAGGGAAGCCAAAAGAGGGGAGGTTGAAAAAAAAAAAAAACCAGTAAGTACTGTCATTTATTACATCCTCAGACAAAGTGAGAGAGATACAAGTGTTGAAGTCGTTATTGCACACAGGTGGACGGTGAGGCTACTGATGTGACTGGACGTGCCTGACGATCCTTCCCTTCCATGTTGTGTTGTCAGACACATCAGGTCACATCAACAGACCTCACTGTCCACCTGCTCTCCACGGGTATTAGTGAAGCCCCGCCTCACTCTTGTCTGTGTGCATTAATGACTTCAACACTTGTATCTTTTTCAGTTTGAGGATGTGATAAACTACAGTACTTACTGTTTTTATTTTCTCTTTCCTTTGGTGATTGTGCATATACCTCTTTATGGTGAAATAAATATTCTGCATATATATATATATATATATGTATATATATATATATATATATATATATATATATATATATATATATATATATATATATATATATTTATTATCCCTGGGGATAGGGGAGAAAGAATACTTCCCACGTATTCCCTGCGTGTCGTAGAAGGCGACTTAAAGGGGAGGGAGCGGGGGGCTGGAAATCCTCCCCTCTCGTTTTTTTTTTATTTTCCAAAAGAAGGAACAGAGAACGAGGCCAGGTGAGGATATTCCCTCAGAGGCCCAGTCCTCTGTTCTTAACGCTACCTTGCTAATGCGGGAAATGGCAAATAGTATGAAAGATATATATATTTATATATCTTTGTTTCTTTTCTTTTAAAATATTCGCCATTTCCCGCATTAGCGAGGTAGCATTAAGAACAGAGGACTGGGCCTGTTTTGGAATATCCTCACCTGGCCCCCTCTGTTCCTTCTTTTGGAAAATTAAAATAAAAAGAGACAGGAGGATTTCCAGCCCCCTGCTCCCTCCCCTTTTAGTCGCCTTCTACGACACGCAGGGGATACGTGGGAAGTATTCTTAATCCCCTATCCCCAGAAGCTGGTGACTGAGTTTGGTAAAGTGTGTGAAAGAAGAAAGTTAAGAGTAAATGTCAATAAGAGCAAGGTTATTAGGTACAGTAGGGTTGAGGGTCAAGTCAATTGGGAGGTAAGTTTGAATGGAGAAAAACTGGAGGAAGTAAAGTGTTTTAGATATCTGGGAGTGGATCTGGCAGCGGATGGAAGCGGAAGTGGATCATAGGGTGGGGGAGGGGGCGAAAATTCTGGGAGCCTTGGAAAATGTGTGGTAGTCGAGAACATTATCTCGGAAAGCAAAAATAGGTATGTTTGAAGGAATAGTGGTTCCAACAATGTTGTATGGTTGCGAGGCGTGGGCTATGGATAGAGTTGTGCGCAGGAGGATGGATGTGCTGGAAATAAGATGTTTGAGGACAATGTGTGGTGTGAGGTGGTTTGATCGAGTAAGTAACGTAAGGGTAAGAGAGATGTGTGGAAATAAAAAGAGCGTGGTTGAGAGAGCAGAAGAGGGTGTTTTGAAATGGTTTGGGCACATGGAGAGAATGAGTGAGGAAAGATTGACCAAGAGGATATATGTGTCGGAGGTGGAGGGAACGAGGAGAAGTGGGAGACCAAATTGGAGGTGGAAAGATGGAGTGAAAAAGATTTTGTGTGATCGGGGCCTGAACATGCAGGAGGGTGAAAGGAGGGCAAGGAAAAGAGTGAATTGGATCGATGTGGTATACTGGGGTTGACGTGCTGTCATTGGATTGAATCAGGGCATGTGAAGCGTCTGGGTTAAACCATGGAAAGCTGTGTAGGCATGTATATTTGCGTGTGTGGACGTATGTATATACATGTGTATGGGGGTGGTTTGGGCCATTTCTTTCGTCTGTTTCCTTGCGCTACCTCGCAAACGCGGGAGACAGCGACAAAGCAAAAAAAAAAATATATTTATATATATATATATATATATTTTTTTTTTTTAATATATATATATATATTTTTTTTTTTTTTTTTTTATACTTTGTCGCTGTTTCCCGCGTTTGCGAGGTAGCGCAAGGAAACAGACGAAAGAAATGGCCCAACCCCCCCATACACATGTACATACACACGTCCACACACGCAATATACATACCTACACAGCTTTCCATGGTTTACCCCAGACGCTTCACATGCCTTGATTCAATCCACTGACAGCACGTCAACCCCTGTATACCACATCGCTCCAATTCACTCTATTCCTTGCCCTCCTTTCACCCTCCTGCATGTTCAGGCCCCGATCACACAAAATCCTTTTCACTCCATCTTTCCACCTCCAATTTGGTCTCCCTCTTCTCCTCGTTCCCTCCACCTCCGACACATATATCCTCTTGGTCAATCTTTCCTCACTCATTCTCTCCATGTGCCCAAACCACTTCAAAACACCCTCCTCTGCTCTCTCAACCACGCTCTTTTTATTTCCACACATCCCTCTTACCCTTACGTTACTTACTCGATCAAACCACCTCACACCACACATTGTCCTCAAACATCTCATTTCCAGCACATCCATCCTCCTGCGCACAACTCTATCCATAGCCCACGCCTCGCAACCATACAACATTGTTGGAACCACTATTCCTTCAAACATACCCATTTTTGCTTTCCGGGATAATGTTCTCGACTTCCACACATTTTTCAAGGCTCCCAGAATTTTCGCCCCCTCCCCCACCCTATGATCCACTTCCGCTTCCATGGTTCCATCCGCTGACAGATCCACTCCCAGATATCTAAAACACTTCACTTCCTCCAGCCTCTCACCATTCAAACTCACCTCCCAATTGACTTGACCCTCAACCCTACTGTACCTAATAAACTTGCTCTTATTGACATTTACTCTTAACTTTCTTCTTCCACACACTTTACCAAACTCCGTCACCAGCTTCTGCAGTTTCTCACATGAATCCGCCACCAGCGCTGTATCATCAGCGAACAACAACTGACTCACTTCCCAAGCTCTCTCATCCCCAACAGACTTCATACTTGCCCCTCTTTCCAAAACTCTTGCATTTACCTCCCTAACAACCCCATCCATAAACAAATTAAACAACCATGGAGACATCACACACCCCTGCCGCAAACCTACATTCACTGAGAACCAATCACTTTCCTCTCTTCCTACACGTACACATGCCTTACATCCTCGATAAAAACTTTTCACTGCTTCTAACAACTTGCCTCCCACACCATATATTCTTAATACCTTCCACAGAGCATCTCTATCAACTCTATCATATGCCTTCTCCAGATCCATAAATGCTACATACAAATCCATTTGCTTTTCTAAGTATTTCTCACATACATTCTTCAAAGCAAACACCTGATCCACACATCCTCTACCACTTCTGAAACCACACTACTCTTCCCCAATCTGATGCTCTGTACATGCCTTCACCCTCTCAATCAATACCCTCCCATATAATTTACCAGGAATACTCAACAAACTTATACCTCTGTAATTTGAGCACTCACTCTTATCCCCTTTGCCTTTGTACAATGGCACTATGCAAGCATTCCGCCAATCCTCAGGCACCTCACCACCTCATATATATATATATATATATATATATATATATATATATATATATATATAAATATATATATATATAGTGGAAGTGGATCATAGGGTGGGGGAGGGGGCGAAAATTCTGGGAGCCTTGAAGAATGTGTGGAAGTCGAGAACATTATCTCGGAAAGCAAAAATGGGTATGTTTGAAGGAATAGTGGTTCCAACAATGTTGTATGGTTGCGAGGCATGGGCTATGGATAGAGTTGTGCGCAGGAGGATGGATGTGCTGGAAATGAGATGTTTGAGGACAATGTGTGGTGTGAGGTGGTTTGATCGAGTAAGTAACGTAAGGGTAAGAGAGGTGTGTGGAAATAAAAAGAGCGTGGTTGAGAGAGCAGAAGAGGGTGTTTTGAAATGGTTTGGGCACATGGAGAGAATGAGTGAGGAAAGGTTGACCAAGAGGATATATGTGTCGGAGGTGGAGGGAACGAGGAGAAGTGGGAGACCAAATTGAAGGTGGAAAGATGGAGTGAAAAAGATTTTGTGTGATCGGGGCCTGAACATGCAGGAGGGTGAAAGGAGGGCAAGGAATAGAGTGAATTGGATCGATGTGGTATACCGGGGTTGACGTGCTGTCAGTGGACTGAATCAGGGCATGTGAAGCATCTGGGGTAAATCATGGAAAGCTGTGTAGGTATGTACATTTTGCTTGTGTGGACGTATGTATATACATGTGTATGGGGGTGGGTTGGGCCATTTCCTCGTCTGTTTCCTTGCGCTACCTCGCAAACGTGGGAGACAGCAAAAAAAAAAAAAAAAGAAATATATATATATATATATATATATATATATATATATATATATATATATATATTAAACATTTCCTCTCCATAGCCAGAGGTTGAACCATTATGTGACTCATTTTTTCATTTCATTTCAAGCTAGAAGTTTCAGTTTTCTAAATTGTTTCTTACATTTTTCACATGTATATATATGTATGTGTGTGTGTGTGTGTATGTGCGTGTGTGTGTGGATGTGTGTGTATGTGTATATATGTATATGTATATTATCCCTGGGGATAAGGGTGAAAGAATACTTCCCACGCATTCCTCGCATGTCGTAGAAAGCGACTAGAGGGGACGGGAGCGGGGGGCAAGAAATCCTCCCCTCCTTGTATTTTTTAACTTTCTAAAATGGGAAACAGAAGAAGGAGTCACGTGGGGAGTGCTCATCCTCCTCGAAGGCTCAGATTGGGGTGCCTAAATGTGTGTGGATGTAACCAAGATGTGAAAAAAGGAGAGATAGGTAGTATGTTTGAGGAAAGGAACCTGGATGTTTTGGCTCTGAGTGAAACGAAGCTCAAGGGTAAAGGGGAAGAGTGGTTTGGGAATGTCTTGGGAGTAAAGTCAGGGGTTAGTGAGAGGACAAGAGCAAGGGAAGGAGTAGCAGTACTCCTGAAACAGGAGTTGTGGAAGTATATGATAGAATGTAAGAAAGTAAATTCTCGATTGATATGGGTAAAACTGAAAGTTGATGGAGAGAGATGGGTGATTATTGGTGCATATGCACCTGGGCATGAGAAGAAAGATCATGAGAGGCAAGTGTTTTGGAAGTAGCTGAATGAGTGTGTTAGTGGTTTTGATGCACGAGACCGGGTTATAGTGTTGGGTGATTTGAATGCAAAGGTGAGTAATGTGGCAGTTGAGGGAATAATTGGTATACATGGGGTGTTCAGTGTTGTAAATGGAAATGGTGAAGAGCTTGTAGATTTATGTGCTGAAAAAGGACTGATGATTGGGAATACCTGGTTTAAAAAGCGAGATATACATAAGTATACTTATGTAAGTAGGAGATATGGCCAGAGAGCGTTATTGGATTACGTGTTAATTGACAGGCGCGCGAAAGAGAGACTTTTGGATGTTAATGTGCTGAGAGGTGCAACTGGAGGGATGTCTGATCATTATCTTGTGGAGGCTAAGGTGAAGATTTGTATGGGTTTTCAGAAAAGAAGAGTGAATGTTGGGGTGAAGAGGGTGGTGAGAGTAAGTGAGCTTGGGAAGGAGACTTGTGTGAGGAAGTACCAGGAGAGACTGAGTACAGAATGGAAAAAGGTGAGAACAATGGAAGTAAGGGGAGTGGGGGAGGAATGAGATGTATTTAGGGAATCAGTGATGGATTGCGCAAAAGATGCTTGTGGCATGAGAAGAGTGGGAGGTGGGTTGATTAGAAAGGGTAGTGAGTGGTGGGATGAAGAAGTAAGAGTATTAGTGAAAGAGAAGAGAGAGGCATTTGGACGATTTTTGCAGGGAAAAAATGAAATTGAGTGGGAGACGTATAAAAGAAAGAGACAGGAGGTCAAGAGAAAGGTGCAAGAGGTGAAAAAAAGGGCAAATGAGAGTTGGGGTGAGAGAGTATCATTAAATTTTAGGGAGAATAAAAAGATGTTCTGGAAGGAGGTAAATAAAGTGCGTAAGACAAGGGAGCAAATGGGAACTTCAGTGAAGGGCGCAAATGGGGAGGTGATAACAAGTAGTGGTGATGTGAGAAGGAGATGGAGTGAGTATTTTGAAGGTTTGTTGAATGTGTTTGATGATAGAGTGGCAGATATAGGGTGTTTTGGTCGAGGTGGTGTGCAAAGTGCGAGGGTTAGGGAAAATGAGTTCGTAAACAGAGAAGAGGAAGTAAAAGCTTTGCGGAAGATGAAAGCCGGCAAGGCAGCAGGTTTGGATGGTATTGCAGTGGAATTTATTTAAAAAAGGGGTGACTGTATTGTTGACTGGTTGGTAAGGTTATTTAATGTATGTATGACTCATGGTGAGGTGCCTGAGGATTGGCGGAATGCGTGCATAGTGCCATTGTACAAAGGCAAAGGGGATAAGAGTGAGTGCTCAAATTACAGAGGTATAAGTTTGTTGAGTATTCCTGGCAAATTATATGGGAGGGTATTGATTGAGAGGGTGAAGGCATGTACAGAGCATCAGATTGGGGAAGAGCAGTGTGGTTTCAGAAGTGGTAGAGGATGTGTGGATCAGGTGTTTGCTTTGAAGAATGTATGTGAGAAATACTTAGAAAAGCAAATAGATTTGTATGTAGCATTTATGGATCTGGAGAAGGCATATGATAGAGTTGATAGAGATGCTCTGTGGAAGGTATTAAGAATATATGGTGTGGGAGGCAAGTTGTTAGAAGCAGTGAAAAGTTTTTATCGAGGATGTAAGGCATGTGTACGTGTAGGAAGAGAGGAAAGTGATTGGTTCTCAGTGAATGTAGGTTTGCGGCAGGGTTGTGTGATGTCTCCATGGTTGTTTAATTTGTTTATGGATGGGGTTGTTAGGGAGGTGAATGCAAGAGTTTTGGAAAGAGGGGCAAGTATGAAGTCTGTTGGGGATGAGAGAGCTTGGGAAGTGAGTCAGTTGTTGTTCGCTGATGATACAGCGCTGGTGGCTGATTCATGTGAGAAACTGCAGAAGCTGGTGACTGAGTTTGGTAAAGTGTGTGAAAGAAGAAAGTTAAGAGTAAATGTGAATAAGAGCAAGGTTATTAGGTACAGTAGGGTTGAGGGTCAAGTCAATTGGGAGGTGAGTTTGAATGGAGAAAAACTGGAGGAAGTGAAATGTTTTAGATATCTGGGAGTGGATCTGGCAGCGGATGGAACCATGGAAGCGGAAGTGGATCATAGGGTGGGGGAGGGGGCGAAAATTCTGGGAGCCTTGAAGAATGTGTGGAAGTCGAGAACATTATCTTGGAAAGCAAAAATGGGTATGTTTGAGGGAATAGTGGTTCCAACAATGTTGTATGGTTGCGAGGCGTGGACTATGGATAGAGTTGTGCGCAGGAGGATGGATGTGCTGGAAATGAGATGTTTGAGGACAATGTGTGGTGTGAGGTGGTTTGATCGAGTGAGTAACGTAAGGGTAAGAGAGATGTGTGGAAATAAAAAGAGCGTGGTTGAGAGAGCAGAAGAGGGTGTTTTGAAATGGTTTGGTCACATGGAGAGAATGAGTGAGGAAAGATTGACCAAGAGGATATATGTGTCGGAGGTGGAGGGAACGAGGAGAAGAGGGAGACCAAATTGGAGGTGGAAAGATGGAGTGAAAAAGATTTTGTGTGATCGTGGCCTGAACATGCAGGAGAATGAAAGGAGGTCAAAGAATAGAGTGAATTGGAGCGATGTGGTATACCGGGGTTGACGTGCTGTCAGTGGATTGAATCAAGGCATGTGTATGGGGGTGGGTTGGGCCATTTCTTTCGTCTGTTTCCTTGCGCTACCTCGCAAACGCGGGAGACAGCGACAAAGCAAAAAAAAAAAAAAAAAAATATATATATATATATATATATATATATATATCCCTGGGGATAGGGGATTAAGAATACTTCCCACGTATTCCCTGCGTGTCGTAGAAGGCGACTAAAAGGGGAGGGAGCGGGGGGCTGGAAATCCTCCCCTCTTTTTTTTTTTTTTTTTATTTTTTTTTTCCAAAAGAAGGAACAGAGTGGGGCCAGGTGAGGATATTCCAAAAAAGGCCCAGTCCTCTGTTCTTAACGCTACCTCGCTAACGCGGGAAATGGCGAATAGTTTAAAAAAAAAAAATATATATATATATATATATATATATATATATATATATATATATATATATATATATATATATATATATATTGAATAAAGTGCGTAAGACAAGGGAGCAAATGGGAACTTCAGTGAAGGGCGCAAATGGGGAGGTGATAACAAGTAGTGGTGATGTGAGAAGGAGATGGAGTGAGTATTTTGAAGGTTTGTTGAATGTGTTTGATGATAGAGTGGCAGATATAGGGTGTCTTGGTCGAGGTGGTGTGCAAAGTGAGAGGGTTAGGGAAAAGGATTTGGTAAACAGAGAAGAGGTAGTAAAAGCTTTGCGGAAGATGAAAGCCGGCAAGGCAGCAGGTTTGGATGGTATTGCAGTGGAATTTATTAAAAAAGGGGGTGACTGTATTATTGACTGGTTGGTAAGGTTATTTAATGTATGGATGACTCATGGTGAGGTGCCTGAGGATTGGAAGAATGCGTGCATAGTGCCATTGTACAAAGGCAAAGGGGATAAGAGTGAGTGCTCAAATTACAGAGGTGTAAGTTTGTTGAGTATTCCTGGTTAATTATATTGGAGGGTATTGATTGAGAGGGTGAAGGCATGTACAGAGCATCAGATTGGGGAAGAGCAGTGTGGTTTCAGAAGTGGTAGAGGATGTGTGGATCAGGTGTTTGCTTTGAAGAATGTATGTGAGAAATATTTAGAAAAGCAAATGGATTTGTATGTAGCATTTATGGATCTGGAGAAGGCATATGATAGAGTTGATAGAGATGCTCTGTGGAAGGTATTAAGAATATATGGTGTTGGAAGCAAGTTGTTAGAAGCAGTGAAAAGTTTTTATCGAGGATGTATGGCATGTGTACGTGTAGGAAGAGAGGAAAGTGATTGGTTCTCAGTGAATGTAGGTTTGCGGCAGGGGTGTGTGATGTCTCCATGGTTGTTTAATTTGTTTATGGATGGGGTTGTTAGGGAGGTAAATGCAAGAGTTTTGGAAAGAGGGGCAAGTATGAAGTCTGTTGGGGATGAGAGAGCTTGGGAAGTGAGTCAGTTGTTGTTCGCTGATGATACAGCGCTGGTGGCTGATTCATGTGAGAAACTGCAGAAGCTGGTGACTGAGTTTGGTAAAGTGTGTGAAAGAAGAAAGTTAAGAGTAAATGTGAATAAGAGCAAGGTTATTAGGTACAGTAGGGTTGAGGGTCAAGTCAATTGGTAGGTAAATTTGAATGGGGAAGAACTGGAGGAAGTAAAGTGTTCTAGATATCTGGGAGTGGATCTGGGAGCGGAGGGAACCATGGAAGCGGAAGTGGATCATAGGGTGGGGGAGGGGGCGAAAATCCTGGGAGCCTTGAAGAATGTGTGGAAGTCGAGATCATTATCTCGGAAAGCAAAAATGGGTATGTTTGAAGGAATAGTGGTTCCAACAATGTCGTATGGTTGAGAAGCGTGGGCTATGGAGAGAGTTGTGCGCAGGAGGTTGGATGTGCTGGAAATGAGATGTTTAAGGACAATGTGTGGTGTGAGGTGGTTTGATCGAGTAAGTAACGTAAGGGTAAGAGAGATGTGTGGAAATAAAAAGAGCGTGGTTGAAAGAGCAGAAGAGGGTGTTTTAAAATGGTTTGGGCACATGGAGAGAATGAGTGAGGAAAGATTGACCAAGAGGATATATGTGTCGGAGGTGGAGGGAACGAGAAGAGGGAGACCAAATTGGAGGTGGAAAGATGGAGTGAAAAAGATTTTGTGTGATCGGGGCCTGAACATGCAGGAGGGTGAAAGGAGGGCAAGGAATAGAGTGAATTGGATCGATGTGGTATACCGGGGTTGACGTGCTGTCAGTGGATTGAATCAGGGCATGTGCAGCGTTTGGGGTAAACCATGGAAAGATGTGTAGGTATGTATATTTGCGTGTGTGGACGTATGTATATACATGTGTATGGGGGTGGGTTGACCCATTTCTTTCGTCTGTGTCCTTGCGCTACCTCGCAAACGCGGGAGACAGCGACAAAGCAAAAAAAAAAAATATATATATATATATATATATATATATATATATATATATATATATATACATATCTATATATATATATATATATATATATATATATATATATATATATATATATATATATACATATCTATATATATATATATATATATATATATATATATATATATATATATATAAATATATATATATATATATATTTAATTTATTATACTATGTCGCCGTCTCCCGTGCAGCGTCATGGTCCATCTTGTGAGCAGTAAGACACAGGATTTACGACGACCACAAAGGTCTTGGTCAGGTGCCAGTGGGCAGCTAAAGTAAACATCACCTAAGGCATCAGCTTCCTTATATACACGGAGACCCACTACAGAAAACCTTCAAAAATTCTATATGAACCAGACAATTATTATCTAGCATATATATATATATATATATATATATATATATATATATATATATATATATATATATATATATATATATATATATGCCTGCAGTAGCATGCTTTCCGACATGTTTCATGAGCTCCTCTTCGCCAGCGGAACTACCTTGGCCCACCATTGATGCTACTACGTTTGTGAATCAAGAACCATTGCAACACAAACCTCGCCAGGTGGTTGAGTGTCCCGCAGTGTATCGAGACAGACTTCCCCAGAACTTTTTTAAAGGGGAAGTAAATGTTTATGGTTGTCTTACTGGAGTGATAGTTTTCATACATGGTGCTTTGACAAGAAAATAGTGAAATTGGAAAAAATATAGCTTAGACATTGAAGCTTATTGATATAGTGGTCAAATTGATGAAAACTACTATTGACGTTTGTGTAAGTAAATTATACATTTCCTTTTTCCATAGCCAGAGGTTGAACCATTATGTGACATCCATTTTTTCATTTCATTTCAAGCTAGAAGTTTCAGTTTTCTAAATTGTTTCTTACATTTTTCATATTTATATATATGTATGTGTGTGTGTGTGTGTGTATATGTGCGTATGTATGTGTATGTGTGTGTATGTGTATATATATATATATATATATATATATATATATATATATATATATATATATATATATATATATATATATATATATATTATCCCTGGGGATAGGGGTGAAAGAATACTTCCCACGCATTCCTCGCGTGTCGTAGAAAGCGACTAGAGGGGACGGGAGCGGGGGGCCAAAAATCCTCCCCTCCTTGTATTTTTTTTAACTTTCTAAAATGGGAAACAGAAGAAGGAGTCACGCGGGGAGTGCTCATCCTCCTCGAAGGCTCAGATTGAGGTGCCTAAATGTGTGTGGATGTAACCAAAATATGAAAAAAGGAGAGATAGGTAGTATGTTTGAGTAAAGGAACCTGGATGTTTTGGCTCTGAGTGAAACGAAGCTCAAGGGTAAAGGGGAAGAGTGGTTTGGGAATGTCTTGGGATTAAAGTCAGGGGTTAGTGAGAGGACAAGAGCAAGGGAAGGAGTAACAGTACACCTGAAACAGGAGTTGTGGGAGTATGTGATAGAATGTAAGAAAGTAAATTCTCGATTAATATGGGTAAAACTGAAAGTTGATGGAGAGAGATGGGTGATTATTGGTGCATATGCACCTGGGCATGAGAAGAAAGATCATGAGAGGCAAGTGTTTTGGGAGCAGCTGAATGAGTGTGTTAGTGGTTTTGATGCACGAGACCGGGTTATAGTGTTGGGTGATTTGAATGCAAAGGTGAGTAATGTGGCAGTTGAGGGAATAATTGGTATACATGGGGTGTTCAGTGTTGTAAATGGAAATGGTGAAGAGCTTGTAGATTTATGTGCTGAAAAAGGACTGATGATTGGGAATACCTGGTTTAAAAAGCGAGATATACATAAGTATACTTATGTAAGTAGGAGAGATGGCCAGAGAGCGTTATTGGATTACGTGTTAATTGACAGGCGCGCGAAAGAGAGACTTTTGGATGTTAATGTGCTGAGAGGTGCAACTGGAGGGATGTCTGATCATTATCTTGTGGAGGCTAAGGTGAAGATTTGTATGGGTTTTCAGAAAAGAAGAGTGAATGTTGGGGTGAAGAGGGTGGTGAGAGTAAGTGAGCTTGGGAAGGAGACTTGTGTGAGAAAGTACCAGAAGAGACTGAGTACAGAATGGAAAAAGGTGAGAACAATGGAAGTAAGGGGAGTGGGGGAGGAATGGGATGTATTTAGGGAATCAGTGATGGATTGCGCAAAAGATGCTTGTGGCATGAGAAGAGTGGGAGGTGGGTTGATTAGAAAGGGTAGTGAGTGGTGGGATGAAGAAGTAAGAGTATTAGTGAAAGAGAAGAGAGAGGCATTTGGACGATTTTTGCAGGGAAAAAATGCAATTGAGTGGGAGATGTATAAAAGAAAGAGACAGGAGGTCAAGAGAAAGGTGCAAGAGGTGAAAAAAAGGGCAAATGAGAGTTGGGGTGAGAGAGTATCATTAAATTTTAGGGAGAATTAAAAGATGTTCTGGAAGGAGGTAAATAAAGTGCGTAAGACAAGGTAGCAAATGGGAACTTCAGTGAAGGGCGCAAATGGGGAGGTGATAACAAGTAGTGGTGATGTGAGAAGGAGATGGAGTGAGTATTTTGAAGGTTTGTTGAATGTGTTTGATGATAGAGTGGCAGATATACGGTGTTTTGGTCCAGGTCGTGTGGAAAGTGAGAGGGTTAGGGAAAATGATTTGGTAAACAGAGAAGAGGTAGTAAAAGCTTTGCGGAAGATGAAAGCCGGCAAGGAAGGAGGTTTGGATGGTATTGCCGTGGAATTTATTTAAAAAGGGGGTGACTGTATTGTTGACTGGTTGGTAAGGTTATTTAATGTATGTATGACTCATGGTGAGGTGCCTGAGGATTGGCGGAATGCGTGCATAGTGCCATTGTACAAAGGCAAAGGGGATAAGAGTGAGTGCTCAAATTACAGAGGTATAAGTTTGTTGAGTATTCCTGGTAAATTATATGGGAGGGTATTGATTGAGAGGGTGAAGGCATGTATAGAGCATCAGATTGGGGAAGAGCAGTGTGGTTTCAGAAATGGTAGAGGATGTGTGGATCAGGTGTTGAAGAATGTATGTGAGAAATACTTAGAAAAGCAAATGGATTTGTATGTAGCATTTATGGATCTGGAGAAGGCATATGATAGAGTTGATAGAGATGCTCTGTGGAAGGTATTAAGAATATATGGTGTGGGAGGCAAGTTGTTAGAAGCAGTGAAAAGTTTTTATCGAGGATGTAAGGCATGTGTACGTGTAGGAAGAGAGGAAAGTGATTGGTTCTCAGTGAATGTAGGTTTGCGGCAGGGGCGTGTGATGTCTCCATGGTTGTTTAATTTGTTTTTGGATGGGGTTGTTAGGGAGGTGAATGGAAGAGTTTTGGAAAGAAGGGCAAGTATGAAGTCTGTTGGGGATGAGAGAGCTTGGGAAGTGAGTCAGTTGTTGTTCGCTGGTGATACAGCGCTGGTGGCTGATTCATGTGAGAAACTGCAGAAGCTGGTGACTGAGTTTGGTAAAGTGTGTGAAAGAAGAAAGTTAAGAGTAAATGTGAATAAGAGCAAGGTTATTAGGTACAGTAGGGTTGAGGGTCAAGTCAATTGGGAGGTGAGTTTGAATGGAGAAAAACTGGAGGAAGTGAAGTGTTTTAGATATCTGGGAGTGGATCTGGCAGCGAATGGAACCATGGAAGCGGAAGTGGATCATAGGGTGGGGGAGGGGGCGAAAATTCTGGGAGCCTTTAAGAATGTGTGGAAGTCGAGAACATTATCTCGGAAAGCAAAAATGGGTATGTTTGAAGGAATAGTGGTTCCAACAATGTTGTATGGTTGCGAGGCGTGGGCTATGGATAGAGTTGTGCGCAGGAGGATGGATGTGCTGGAAATGAGATGTTTGATGACAATGTGTGGTGTGAGGTGGTTTGATCGAGTAAGTAACGTAAGGGTAAGAGAGATGTGTGGAAATAAAAAGAGCGTGGTTGAGAGAGCAGAAGAGGGTGTTTTGAAATGGTTCGGGCACATGGAGAGAATGAGTGAGGAAAGATTGACGAAGAGAATATATGTGTCGGAGGTGGAGGGAACGAGGAGAAGAGGGAGACCAAATTGGAGGTGGAAAGATGGAGTGAAAAAGATTTTGTGTGATCGGGGCCTGAACATGCAGGAGGGTGAAAGGAGGGCAAGGAATAGAGTGAATTGGATCGATGTGGTATACCGGGGTTGACGTGCTCTCAGTGGATTGAATCAGGGCATGTGAAGCGTCTGGGGTAAACCATGGAAAGTAGTGTGGGGCCTGGATGTGGAAAGGGAGCTGTGGTTTTGGGCATTATTGCATGACAGCTAGAGACTGAGTGTGAACGAATGGGTCCTTTGTTGTCTTTTCCTAGCGCTACCTCGCACACCTGAGGGGGAGGGGGATGGTATTCCATGTGTGGCAAGGTGGCGATGGAAATGAATAAAGGCAGACAGTGTGAATTGTGTGCATGGGTATATATGTATGTGTCTGTGTGTGTATATGTATGTGCACATTGAGATGTATAGGTATGTATATTTGCATGTGTGGACGTGTATGTATATACATGTGTATGGGGGTGGGTTGGGGCATTTCTTTCGTCTGTTTCCTTGCGCTACCTCGCAAACGCGGGAGACAGCGACAAAGCAAAAAAAAAATATATATATATATTTTATATATATATATTTATATATATATTTTAAAAATATATATATATATATTTTCTTTTTTTTTTGCTTTGTCGCTGTCTCCCGCGTTTTGAGGTAGCGCAAGGAAACAGACGAAAAAAATGGCCCAACCCACCCCCATACACATGTATATACAAACGTCCACACACGCAAATATACATACCTACACAGCTTTCCATGGTTTACCCCAGGCGCTTCACATGCCCTGATTCAATCCACTGACAGCACGTCAACCCCGGTATACCACATCGCTTCAATTCACTCTATCCTTGCCCTCCTTTCACCCTCCTGCATGTTCAGGCCCCGATCACACAAAATCTTTTTCACTCCATCTTTCCACCTCCAATTTGGTCTCCCACTTCTCCTCGTTCCCTCCACCTCCGACACATATATCCTCTTGGTCAATCTTTCCTCACTCATTCTCTCCATGTGCCCAAACCATTTGAAAACACACTCTTCTGCTCTTTCAACCACGCTCTTTTCATTTCCACACATCTCTCTTACCCTTACGTTACTTACTCGATCAAACCACCTCACACCACACATTGTCCTCAAACATCTCATTTCCAGCACATCCATCCTCCTGCGCACAACTCTATCCATAGCCCACGCCTCGCAACCATACAACATTGTTGGAACCACTATTCCTTCAAACATACTCATTTTTGCTTTCCGAGATAATGTTCTCGACTTCCACACATTCTTCAAGGCTCCCAGAATTTTCGCCCCCTCCCCCACCCTATGATCCACATCCGCTTCCATGGTTCCATCCGCTGCCAGATCCACTCCCAGATATAGAAAACACTTCACTTCCTCCAGTTTTTCTCCATTCAAACTCACCTCCCAATTGACTTGACCCTCAACCCTACTGTACCTAATAACCTTGCTCTTATTCACATTTACTCTTAACTTTCTTCTTTCACACACTTTACCAAACTCAGTCACCAGCTTCTGCAGTTTCTGACATGAATCAGCCACCAGCGCTGTATCATCAGCGAACAACAACTGACTCACTTCCCAAGCTCTCTCATCGCCAACAGACTTCATACTTGCCCCTCTTTCCAAAACTCTTGCATTCACCTCCCTAACAACCCTATCAATAAACAAATTAAACAACCATGGAGATATCACACACCCCTGCCTCAAACCTACATTCACTGAGAACCAATCACTTTCCTCTCTACCTACACGTACACATGCCTTACATCCTCGATAAAAACTTTTCACTGCTTCTAACAACTTGCCTCCCACACCATATATTCTTAATACCTTCCACAGAGCATCTCTATCAACTCTATCATATGCCTTCTCCAGATCCATAAATGCTACATACAAATCCATTTGCTTTTCTAAGTATTTCTCACATACATTCTTCAAAGCAAACACCTGATCCACACATCCTCTACCACTTCTGAAACCACACTGCTCTTCCCCAATCTGATGCTCTGTACATGCCTTCACCCTCTCAATCAATACCCTCCCATATAATTTACCAGGAAAACTCAACAAACTTATACCTCTGTAATTTGAGCACTCACTCTTATCCCCTTTGCCTTTGTACAATGGCACTGTGGACGCATTCCGCCAATCCTCAGGCACCTCACCATGAGTCATACATACATTAAATAACCTTACCAACCAGTCAACAATACAGTCACCCCCTTTTTTAATAAATTCCACTGCAATACCATCCAAACCTGCTGCCTTGCTGGCTTTCATCTTCCGCAAAGCTTTTACTACCTCTTCTCTGTTTACCAAATCATTTTCCCTAACCCTCTCACTTTGCACACCACCTCGACCAAAACACCCTATATCTGCCACTCTATCATCAAACACATTCAACAAACCTTCAAGATACTCACTCCATCTCCTTCTCACATCACCGCTACTTGTTATCACCTCCCCATTTGCGCCCTTCACTGAAGTTCCCATTTGCTCCCTTGTCTTACGCACTTTATTTACCTCCTTCCAGAACATCTTTTTATTCTCCCTAAAATTTAATGATACTCTCTCACCCCAACTCTCATTTGCCCTTTTTTTCACCTCTTGCACCTTTCTCTTGACCTCCTTTCTCTTTGTTTTATACATCTCCCACTCAATTGCATTTTTTCCCTTCAAAAATCGTCCAAATGCCTCTCTCTTCTCTTTCACTAATACTCTTACTTCTTCATCCCACCACTCTCTACCCTTTCTAATCAACCCATCTCCCACTCTTCTCATGCCACAAGCATCTTTTGCGCAATCCATCACTGATTCCCTAAATACATCCCATTCCTCCCCCACTCCCCTTACTTCCATTGTTCTCACCTTTTTCCATTCTGTACTCAGTCTCTCCTGGTACTTCCTCACACAAGTCTCCTTCCCAAGCTCACTTACTCTCACCACCCTCTTCACCCCAACATTCACTCTTCTTTTCTGAAAACCCATACAAATCTTCACCTTAGCCTCCACAAGATAATGATCAGACATCCCTCCAGTTGCACCTCTCAGCACATTAACATCCAAAAGTCTCTCTTTCGCGCGCCTGTCAATTAACACGTAATCCAATAACGCTCTCTGGCCATCTCTCCTACTTACATAAGTATACTTATGTATATCTCGCTTTTTAAACCAGGTATTCCCAATCATTAGTCCCTTTTCAGCACATAAATCTACAAGCTCTTCACCATTTCCATTTACAACACTGAACACCCCATGTATACCAATTATTCCCTCAACTGCCACATTACTCACCTTTGCATTCAAATCACCCATCACTATAACCCGGTCTCGTGCATCAAAACCACTAACACACTCATTCAGCTGCTCCCAAAACACTTGCCTCTCATGATCTTTCTTCTCATGCCCAGGTGCATATGCACCAATAATCACCCATCTCTCTCCATCAACTTTCAGTTTTACCCATATTAATCGAGAATTTACTTTCTTACATTCTATCACATACTGCCGTAACTCCTGTTTCAGGAGTACTGCTACTCCTTCCCTTGCTCTTGTCCTCTCACTAACCCCTGACTTTACTCCCAAGACATTCCCAAACCACTCTTCCCCTTTACCCTTGAGCTTCGTTTCACTCAGAGCCAAAACATCCAGGTTCCTTTCCTCAAACATACTACCTAGCTCTCCTTTTTTCACATCTTGGTTACATCCACACACATTTAGGCACCCCAATATGAGCCTTCGAGGAGGATGAGCACTCCCCGCGTGACTCCTTCTTCTGTTTCCCATTTTAGAAAGTTAAAAAAAAAATACAAGGAGGGGAGGATTTATGGCCCCCCGCTCCCGTCCCCTCTAGTCGCTTTCTATATATGGGTATATATGTATGTGTCTGTGTGTGTATATGTATGTGCACATTGAGATGTATAGATATGTATATTTGCATGTGTGGACGTGTTTGTATATACATGTGTATGGGGGTGGGTTGGGCCATTTCTTTCGTCTGTTTCCTTGAGCTACCTCGCAAACGCGGGAGACAGCGACAAAGCAATTATATATATATATATATATATATATATATATATATATATATAAATATATATATATATATATATATATATAATATATATATATATATATATATATATATATATATATATATATATATATATATATATATATATATATATATATATATAAACCCAGTCTCGTGCATCAAAACCAGTAACACACTCATTCAGCTGCTCCGAAAACACTTGCCTCTCATGATCTTCTTCTCATGCCCAGGTGCATATGCACCAAAATAATCACCCATCTCTCTCCATCAACTTTTAGTTTTACCCATATTAATCGAGAATTTACTTTCTTACATTGTATCACATACTCCCACAACTCCTGTTTCAGGAGTACTGCTACTCCTTCCCTTGCCCTTGTCCTATCACTAACCCCTGACTTTACTCCCAAAACATTCCCAAACCACTCTTCCCCTTTACCCTTGAGCTTCGTTTCACTGAGAGCCAAAACATCCAGGTTCCTTTCCTCAAACATACTACCTATCTTTCCTTTTTTCACCTCTAGATTACATCCACACACATTTAGACACCCAAGTCTGAGCCTTCGAGGAGGATGAGCACTCCCCTCGTGACTCCTTCTTCTGTTTCCCATGGGTTATTTGAATGCAAAGGTGAGTAATGTGGCAGTTTATGGAATAATTGGTATACATGGGGTGTTCAGTGTTGTAAATGGAAATGATGAAGAGCTTGTAGATTTATGTGCTGAAAAAGGACTGGTGATTGGGAATACCTGGTTTAAAAAGCGAGATATACATAAGTATACGTATGTAAGTTGGAGAGATGGCCAGAGAGCGTTATTGGATTACGTGTTAATTGACAGGCGCGCGAAAGAGAGACTTTTGGATGTTAATGTGCTGAGAGGTGCAACTGGAGGGATGTCTGATCATTATCTTGTGGAGGCTAAGGTGAAGATTTGTATGGGTTTTCAGAAAAGAAGAGTGAATGTTGGGGTGAAGAGGGTTGTGAGAGTAAGTGAGCTTGGGAAGGAGACTTGTGTGAGGAAGTACCAGGAGAGACTGAGTACAAAATGGAAAAATGTGAGAACAAAGGAAGTAAGGGGAGTGGGGGAGGAATGGGATGTATTTAGGGAATCATTGATGGATTGCGCAAAATATGCTTGTGGCATGAGAAGAGTGGGAGGTGGGAAGTAAGATTATTAGTGAAAGAGAAGAGAGAGGCATTTGGACGATTTTTGCAGGTAAAAAATGCAATTGAGTGGGAGATGTATAAAAGAAAGAGACAGGAGTTCAAGAGAAAGGTGCAAGAGGTGAAAAAGAGGGCAAATGAGAGTTGGGATGAGAGAGTATCATTAAATTTTAGGGAGAATAAAAAGATGTTCTGGAAGGAGGTAAATAAAGTGCGTAAGACAAGCGAGCTAATGGGAACTTCAGTGAAGGGCGCAAATGGGGAGGTGATAACAAGTAGTGGTGATGTGAGAAGGAGATGGAGTGAGTATTTTGAAGGTTTGTTGAATGTGTTTGATGATAGAGTGGCAGATATAGGGTGTTTTGGTCGAGGTGGTGTGCAAAGTGAGAGGGTTAGGGAAAATGATTTGGTAAACAGAGAAGAGGTAGTAAAAGCTTTGCAGAAGATGAAAGCCGGCAAGGCAGCAGGATTGGATGGTATTGCAGTGGAATTTATTAAAAAAGGGGGTGACTGTATTATTGACTGGTTGGTAAGGTTATTTAATGTATGTATGACTCATGGTGAGGTGCCTGAGGATTGGCGGAATCCGTGCATAGTGCCATTGTACAAAGGCAAAGGGGATAAGAGTGAGTGCTCAAATTACAGAGGTATAAGTTTGTTGAGTATTCCTGGTGAATTATATGGGAGAGTATTGATTGAGAGGGTGAAGGCATGTACAGAGCATGAGATTGCGGTAGAGCAGTGTGGTTTCAGAAGTGGTAGAGGATGTGTGGATCAGGTGTTTGCTTTGAAGAATGTATGTGAGAAATACTTAGAAAAGCAAATGGATTTGTATGTAGCATTTATGGATCTGGAGAAGGCATATGATAGAGTTGATAGAGATGCTCTGTGGAAGGTATTAAGAATATATGATGTGGGAGGCAAGTTGTTAGAAGCAGTGAAAAGTTTTTCTCGAGGATGTAAGGCATGTGTACTTTGAGGAAGAGAGGAAAGTGATTGGTTCTCAGTGAATGTAGGTTTGCGGCAGGGGTATGTGATGTCTCCATGGTTGTTTAATTTGTTTATGGATGGGGTTGTTAGGGAGGTGAATGCAAGAGTTTTGGAAATAGGGGCAAGTATGAAGTCTGTTGGGGATGAGAGAGCTTGGGAAGTGAGTCAGTTGTTGTTCGCTGATGATACAGCGCTGGTGGCTGATTCATGTGAGAAACTGCAGAAGCTGGTGACTGAGTTTGGTAAAGTGTGTGAAAGAAGAAAGTTAAGAGTAAATGTGAATAAGAGCAATGTAATTAGGTACGGTAGTGTTGAGGGTCAAGTCAATTGGGAGGTAAGTTTGAGTGGAGAAAAACTGGAGGAAGTAAAGTGTATTACATATCTGGGAGTGGATGTGGCAGCGGATGGAACCATGGAAGTGGAAGTAGATCATAGGGTGGGAGAGGGGGCGAAAATCCTAGGAGCCTTGAAGAATGTTTGGAAGTCGAGAACATTATCTCGGAAAGCAAAAATGGGTATGTTTGAAGGAATAGTGGTTCCAACAATGTTGTATGGTTGCGAGGCGTGGGCTATGGATAGAGTTGTGCGCAGGAGGATGGATGTGCTGGAAATGAGATGTTTGAGGACAATGTGTGGTGTGAGGTGGTTTGATCGAGTAAATAACGTAAGGGTAAGAGAGATGTGTGGAAATAAAAAGAGCGTGGTTGAGAGAGCAGAAGAGGGTGTTTTGAAATGGTTTGGGCACATGGAGAGAATGAGTGAGGAAAGATTGACCAAGAGGATATATGTGTCGGAGGTGGAGGGAACGAGGAGAAGAGGGAGATCAAATTGGAGGTGGAAAGATGGAGTGAAAAAGATTTTGTGTGATCGGGGCCTGAACATGCAGGAGGGTGAAAGGAGGGCAAGGAATAGAGTGAATTGAAGCGATGTGGTATACCGGGGTTGACGTGCTGTCAGTGGATTGAATCAAGGCATGTGTATGGGGGTGTGTTGGGCCATTTCTTTCTTCTGTTTCCTTGCGCTATCTCGCAAACGCGGGAGACAGCGACAAAGCAAAAAAAAAAAAAAAAATATATATATATATATATATATATATATATATTATTTAATGTATGTATGACTCATGGTGAGGTGCCTGATGATTGGCGGAATGCGTGCATAGTGCCATTGTACAAAGGCAAAGGGGATAAGAGTGAGTGCTCAAATTACAGAGGTATAAGTTTGTTGAGTATTCCTGGTAAATTATATGGGAGGGTATTGATTGAGAGGGTGAAGGCATGTACAGAGCATTAGATTGGGGAAGAGCAGTGTGGTTTCAGAAGTGGTAGAGGATGTGTGGATCAGGTGTTTGCTTTGAAGAATGTATGTGAGAAATACTTAGAAAAGCAAATGGATTTGTATGTAGCATTTATGGATCTGGAGAAGGCATATGATAGAGTTGATAGAGATGCTCTGTGGAAGGTATTAAGAATATATCATGTGGGAGGCAAGTTGTTAGAAGCAGTGAAAAGTTTTTCTCGAGGATGTAAGGCATTTGTACTTTGAGGAAGAGAGGAAAGTGATTGGTTCTCAGTGAATGTAGGTTTGCGGCAGGGGTGTGTGATGTCTCCATGGTTGTATATTTTGTTTATGGATGGGGTTGTTAGGGAGGTGAATGCAAGAGTTTTGGAAAGAGGGGCAAGTATGAAGTCTGTTGGGGATGAGAGAGCTTGGGAAGTGAGTCAGTTGTTGTTCGCTGATGATACAGCGCTGGTGGCTGATTCATGTGAGAAACTGCAGAAGCTGGTGACTGAGTTTGGTAAAGTGTGTGAAAGAAGAAAGTTAAGAGTAAATGTGAATAAGAGCAATGTAATTAGGTACGGTAGTGTTGAGGGTCAAGTCAATTGGGAGGTAAGTTTGAGTGGAGAAAAACTGGAGGAAGTAAAGTGTATTAGATATCTGGGAGTGGATGTGGCAGCGGATGGAACCATGGAAGCGGAAGTGGATCATAGTGTGGGAGAGGGGGCGAAAATCCTGGGAGCCTTGAAGAATGTTTGGAAGTCGAGAACATTATCTCGGAAAGCAAAAATGGGTATGTTTGAAGGAATAGTGGTTCCAACAATGTTGTATGGGTGCGAGGCGTGGGCTATGGATAGAGTTGTGCGCAGGAGGATGGATGTGCTGGAAATGAGATTTTTGAGGACAATGTGTGGTGCGAGGTGGTTTGATCGAGTGAATAACGTAAGGGTAAGAGAGATGTGTGGAAATAAAAAGAGCGTGGTTGAGAGAGCAGAAGAGGGTGTTTTGAAATGGTTTGGGCACATGGAGAGAATGAGTGAGGAAAGATTGACCAAGAGGATGTATGTGTCGGAGGTGGAGGGAACGAGGAGAAGAGGGAGATCAAATTGGAGGTGGAAAGATGGAGTGAAAAAGATTTTGTGTGATCGGGGCCTGAACATGCAGGAGGGTGAAAGGAGGGCAAAGAATAGAGAGAATTGAAGCGATGTGGTATACCGGGGTTGACGTGCTGTCAGTGGATTGAATCAAGGCATGTGTATGGGGCTGGGTTGGGCCATTTCTTTCGTCTGTTTGCTTGCGCTACCTCGCAAACGCGGGAGACAGCGACAAAGCAAAAAAAAAAAAAAAATATATATATATTATTTAATGTATGTATGACTCATGGTGAGGTGCCTGATGATTGGCGGAATGCGTGCATAGTGCCATTGTACAAAGGCAAAGGGGATAAGAGTGAGTGCTCAAATTACAGAGGTATAAGTTTGTTGAGTATTCCTGGTAAATTATATGGGAGACTATTGATTGAGAGGGTGAAGGCATGTACAGAGCATCAGATTGGGGAAGAGCAGTGTGGTTTCAGAAGTGGTAGAGGATGTGTGGATCAGGTGTTTGCTTTGAAGAATGTTTGTGAGAAATACTTAGAAAAGCAAATGGATTTGTTTGTAGCATTTATGGATCTGGAGAAGGCATATGATAGAGTTGATAGAGATGCTCTGTGGAAGGCATTAAGAATGTATGGTGTGGGAGGCAAGCTGTTAGAAGCAGTGAAAAGTTTTTATTGAGGATGTAAGGCATATGTACGTGTAGGAAGAGAGGAAAGTTATTGGTTCTCAGTGAATGTAGGTTTGCGGCAGGGGTGTGTGATGTCTCCATGATTGTTAATTTGTTTATGGATGGGGTTTTTAGGGAGGTGAATGCAAGAGTTTTGGAAAGAGGGGCAAGTATGAAGTCTTTTGGGGATGAGAGAGCTTGGGAAGTGAGTCAGTTGTTGTTCGCTGATGATACAGCGCTGGTGGCTGACTCATGTGAGAAACTGCAGAAGCTGGTGACTGAGTTTGGTAAAGTGTGTGAAAGAAGAAAGTTAAGAGTAAATGTGAATAAGAGCAAGGTAATTAGGTACAGTAGGGTTGAGGGTCAAGTCAATTGGGAGGTAAGTTTGAATGGAGAAAAACTGGAGGAAGTAAAGTGTTTTAGATATCTGGGAATGGATCTGTCAGCGGATGGAACCATGGAAGCGGAAGTGGATCATAGGGTGGGGGAGGGGGCGAAAATTCTGGGAGCCTTGAAGAAGGTGTGGAAGTCGAGAACATTATCTCGGAAAGCAAAAATGGGTATGTTTGAAGGAATAGTGGTTCCAACAATGTTGTATGGTTGCGAGGCGTGGGCTATGGATAGAGTTGTGCGCAGGAGGATGGATGTGCTGGAAATGAGATGTTTGAGGACAATGTGTTGTGTGAGGTGGTTTGATCGAGTAAGTAACGTAAGGGTAAGAGAGATGTGTGGGAATAAAAAGAGCGTGGTTGAGAAAGCAGAAGTGGTTGTTTTGAAATGGTTTGGGCACATGGAGAGAATGAGTGAGGAAATATTGACCAAGAGGATATATGCGTCGGAGGTGGAGGGAACGAGGAGAAGTGGGAGACCAAATTGGAGGTGGAAAGATGGAGTGAAAATTATTTTGTGTGATCGGGGCCTGAACATGCAGGAGGGTGAAAGGAGGGCAAAGAATAGAGTGAATTGGATCGATGTGGTATACCGGGGTTGACGTGCTGTCAGTGGATTGAATCAGGGCATATGAAGCGTCTGGGGTAAACCATGGAAAGCTGTGTAGGTATGTATATTTGCGTGTGTGGACGTATGTATATACATATGTATGGGGGTGGGTTGGGCCATTTCTTTCGTCTGTTTCCTTGCGCTACCTCGCAAAATCGGGACACAGCGACAAAGTAAAAAAAAAAAAAAAATTATATATATATATATATATATATATATATATATATATATATATATATATATATATATATATATATTATTTAATGTATGTATGACTCATGGTGAGGTGCCTGATGATTGGCGGAATGCGTGCATAGTGCCATTGTACAAAGGCAAAGGGGATAAGAGTGAGTGCTCAAATTACAGAGGTATAAGTTTGTTGAGTATTCCTGGTAAATTATATGGGAGGGTATTGATTGAGAGGGTGAAGGCATGTACAGAGCATCAGATTGGGGAAGAGCAGTGTGGTTTCAGAAGTGGTAGAGGATGTGTGGATGAGGTGTTTGCTTTGAAGAATGTTTGTGAGAAATACTTAGAAAAGCAAATGGATTTGTTTGTAGCATTTATGGATCTGGAGAAGGCATATGATAGAGTTGATAGAGATGCTCTGTGGAAGGCATTAAGAATATATGGTGTGGGAGGCAAGTTGTTAGAAACAGTGAAAAGTTTTTATCGAGGATGTAAGGCATATGTACGTGTAGGAAGAGAGGAAAGTGATTGGTTCTCAGTGAATGTAGGTTTGCGGCAGGGGTGTGTGATGTCTCCATGGTTGTTTGATTTGTTTATGGATGGGGTTGTTAGGGAGGTGAATGCAAGAGTTTTGGAAAGAGGGGCAAGTATGAAGTCTGTTGGGGATGAGAGAGCTTGGGAAGTGAGTCAGTTGTTGTTCGCTGATGATACAGCGCTGGTGGCTGATTCATGTGAGAAACTGCAGAAGCTGGTGACTGAGTTTGGTAAAGTGTGTGGAAGAAGAAAGTTAAGAGTAAATGTGAATAAGAGCAAGGTAATTAGGTACAGTAGGGTTGAGGGTCAAGTCAATTGGGAGGTAAGTTTGAATGGAGAAAAACTGGAGGAAGTAAAGTGTTTTAGATATCTGGGAGTGGATCTGGTAGCGGATGGAACCATGGAAGCGGAAGTGGATCATAGGGTTGGGGAGGGGGCGAACATTCTGGGAGCCTTGAAGAATGTGTGGAAGTCGAGAACATTATCTCGGAAAGCAAAAATGGATATGTTTGAAGAAATAGTGGTTCCAGCAATGTTGTATGGTTGCGAGGCGTGGGCTATGGATAGAGTTGTGCGCAGGAGGGTGGATGTGCTGGAAATGAGATGTTTGAGGACAATGTGTGGTGTGAGGTGGTTTGATCGAGTAAGTAATGTAAGGGTAAGAGAGATGTGTGGAAATAAAAAGAGCGTGGTTGAGAGCAGAAGAGCGTGTTTTGAAATGGTTTGGGCACATGGAGAGAATGAGTGAGGAAAGATTGACCAAGAGGATATATGTGTCGGAGGTGGAGGGAACGAGTAGAAGTGGGAGACCAAATTGGAGGTGGAAAGATGGAGTGAAAAAGATTTTGAGTGATCGGGGCCTGAACATGCAGGAGGGTGAAAGGCGGGCAAGGAATAGAGTGAATTGGATCGATGTGGTATACCGGGGTTGACGTACTGTCAGTGGATTTAATTAGGGCATGTGAAGCGTCTGGGGTAAACCATGGAAAGTTGTGTGGGGCCTGGATGTGGAAAGGGAGCTGTGGTTTCCGGCATTATTGCGTGACAGCTGGAGACTGAGTGTGAACGAATGGGGCCTTTGTTGTCTTTTCCTAGTGCTACCTCGCACACATGAGGGGGGAGGGGGATGGTATTCCATGTGTGGCCAGGTGGCGATGGGAATGAATAGGGGCAAGCAGTGTGAATTGTATGCATGGGTATATATGTATGTGTAGGTGTGTGTATATATATGTGTACATTGAGATGTATAGGTATGTATATTTGCGTGTGTGGGCGTGTGTGTGTGTACATTGTGTATGTAGGTGGGTTGGGCCATTTATTTCGTTTGTTTCCTTGCGATACCTCGCAAACGGCGGAGACAGCGATAAAGCAAAATAAATAATAATGAATATATATATATATATATATATATATATATATATATATATATATATATATATATATATATATATATATATATATGTATATATATATATTATCCCTGGGATAGGGGAGAAAGAATACTTCCCACGTATTCCCTGCGTGTCGTAGAAGGCGACTGAAAGGGGAGGGAGCGGGGGGCTGGAAATTCTCCCCTCTCGTTTTTTTTAAATTTTCCAAAAGAAGGAACAGAGAATGAGGCCAGGTGAGGATATTCTCTCAGAGGCCCAGTCCTCTGTTCTTAACGCTACCTTGCTAACGCCGGAAATGGCGAATAGTATGAAAGAAAGATATATATATATATATATATATATATATATATATATATATATATATATATATTACACTTAGTCGCTGTCTTCCGCGTCAGCGAGGTAGCGCAAGGAAATAGACGAAAGAATGGCCCAACCCATCCACATACATATGTATATACAGAAACGCCTACACACGCACATATCACATACACAGATATAAAGATATATACACAAGTACATATTCATACTATCTGGCTTCATCCATTCTCGTCGCCGTTCCGCCACACATGAAATGGTATACCACATTGTTCCAATTCACTCTATTCCTTGCATGCCTTTCACCCTTCTATATGTTTAGGCTTCGATCGCTCAAAATCTTTTTCGCTTCATCCTTCCTCCTGCAATTTGGTCTCCCACTTCTCTTCGTTCCATCCACCTCTGACACATATATCCTCTTGGTCAATCTTTCCTCACTCATTCTCTCCATGTGACCAAACCACTTCAATACACCCTCTTCTGCTCTCTCAAACACACACTTTTTTGTTTTCACACATCTCTCTTACCCTTTTTATTATTTACTCGATCAAAATACCTCACATCACATATTGCCCTGAAACTTTTCATTTCGAACATATCTTCCCTCCTCCGCACAACCCTATCTATAGACGATGCCCGGTAACCATATAACATTAGTGGAACCCCTATTCCTTCAAACATATCCATTTTTGCTCTCCATGATAAATTGTACTCTATGACACCCTATAACGCACTGATTATTTTTTCTTTTTTCAGATCTGAAAAAGAAAAAAAATCATTGAGTTATGAGGTATCAAAAAGTGAGTACATTTTTTTGGGAAAGCATTGCAGAAGATTAAAGCCGGCAGGATTGGACGGTATCGGAGTGGAATTTATTAAAAAAGGGGGTGACTGTGTTGTTGACTGGTTGGTAAGTATATTCAGTGTTATGTATGGTTTATGGTGAAGTGCCTGAGGATTGGCGGAATGCATGCATAGTGCTATTGTACAAAGGCACAGGGAATAAAGGTGAGTGTTCAAATTACAGAGGTTTTCTGAGTATTCACGGGAAATTGTATGGGAGGGTATTGATTGAGAGGGTAAAGGCATGTGCAGAGCATCAGATTGGGGAAGAGCAGTGTTTTTTATGAAGTGGTAGAGGATGTGTGGATCAGGTGTTTCCTTTGAAGAATGTATGTGAGAAATACTTAGAAAAACAGATGGAATTGTATGTAGTATTTATGGCTCTGGAGAAGGCATTTGATAGAGATGCTTAATGGAATGTATTAAGAGTATATGGTGTGGGAGATAAGTTGCTAGAAGCAGTGAAAGGTTTTTATCATGGATGTTAGGTATGTGTACGTGTAGAAAGAGAGGAAAGTGACTGGTTCCCAGTGAATGTTGGTTTGCGGCAGGAGTGCATGATGTCTCCATGGTTGTTGTATCTTTATGGATGGGGTTGTTAGGGAAGTGAATGGAAGAGTTTTGGAAAGTGGCAAGTATGCACTTTGTTGTAGATGAGAGGGCTTTCGAAGTGAGTCAGTTGTTCGCTGATGATACATCGCTGGTGGCTGATTCGGATGAGAAAGTGTAGAAGTTGGTGACTGAGTTTGGTAAAGTTTATGAAAGAAGAAAGCTGAGAGTAGATGTGAATAAGAGCAAGGTTATTTGGTTCAGTAGGGTTGAGGGACAAGTTAAGTGGGAGGTAAGTTTGAATGGAGAAAAACTGGAGGAAGTGAAGTGTTTTAGACGTCTGACAGTGGATTTAGCAGCGGATGAAACCGAAGGTTCTGGGAGCGTTGAAGAACGTGGAAGGGGAGAACGTTATCTCGGAGAGCAAAATGGGTATGTTTGAAGGAATAGTGGTTCCAACAATGTTATATGGTTGCGAGGCGTGGGCTACAGATAGGGTTGTGCGGAGGAGGATGGATGTGTTGGAAATGAAATATGTGGTGTGAGGTGGTTTGATCGAGTAAGTAATGAAAGGGTAAGAGAGATGTATGGATAGAAAAAAGAGTGTGGTTGAGAGAGCAGAAGAGGGTGTATTGAAATGGTTTGGTCACATGGAGAGAATGAGTGAGGAAAGATTGACCAAGAAGATATATGTGTCAGAGGTAGAGGGAAAGAGGAGAAGTTGGAGACGAAATTGGAGGTGTAAGGATGAAGTGAAAAAGGTTTTGAGCGATCGGGGCCTGAACATACAGGAGGGTGAAAGGCGTGCAAGGGATAGAGTGAACTGGAACGATGTGGTACCGGGTTCGACATGCTGTCAGCGGGTTGAACCAGGACATGTGAAGCATCTGGGGTAAATCATGGAAAGTTCTTTGGGGCCTGGATTTGGAAAGGGAGCTGTGGTTTCTGTACATTATACATGACAGCTAGAGACTGAGTGTGAACGAATGTGAACTTTATTGTCTTTTCCTAGAGCTACCTCGCGCGCCCGTGGGGGAGGGGGTTGCTGTTTTTCATGTGTGGGGGATGGCGACGAGAATGGATAACGGCTGCAAGTATGAATATGTACATGTGTATATATGTATATGTTTGTGTATGTATATGTATGTATACGTTAAAATGTACAGGTATGTATATGTGCGTGTGTGGGTGTTTATGTATTATGCATGTGTTGTTGGGTGGGTTGGGCCATTCTTTCGTCTGTTTCCTTGCGCTACCTCTCTAACGCGGGAGACAGTGACTAAGTATAATAGTTATATATATATATATATATATATATATATATATATATATATATATATATATATATATATAAACAGGCGGGAGCTCTACTGCCAGGCTGTGATCGCCCCTATAAATAGATGACTATTCGAATACTATGTACTCGAATACCCTCCGTCCCACGTTGGTGTGTAACGGGGTCTACACCGGTCATTTCCCATCTGGATCACACAGCCAGCAGATAGCTGTGTGAGCCTGATGGGAAATGACTGGTTTGCGTTCTTATGCACTTTGTTCGTATATATATATATATATATATATATATATATATATATATATATATATATATATATATATATATATATATTATTATTATTATTATTTTTTTATTATACTTTGTCGCTGTCTCCCGCGTTTGCGAGGTAGCGCAAGGAAACAGACGAAAGAAAAGGCCCAAGCCCCCCATACACATGTATATACATACGTCCACACACGCAAATATACATACCTACACAGCTTTCCATGGTTTACCCCAGACGCTTCACATGCCTTGATTCAATCCACTGACAGCACGTCAACCCCGGTATACCACATCGCTCCAATTCACTCTATTCCTTGCCCTCCTTTCACCCTCCTGCATGTTCAGGCCCCGATCACACAAAATCTTTTTCACTCCATCTTTCCACCTCCAATTTGGTCTCCCTCTTCTCCTCGTTCCCTCCACCTCCGACACATATATCCTCTTGGTCAATCTTTCCTCACTCATTCTCTCCATGTGCCCAAACCACTTCAAAACACCCTCTTCTGCTCTCTCTACCACGCTCTTTTTATTTCCACACATCTCTCTTACCCTTACGTTACTCACTCGATCAAACCACCTCACACCACACATTGTCCTCAAACATCTCATTTCCAGCACATCCATCCTCCTGCGCACAACTCTATCCATAGCCCACGCCTCGCAACCATACAACATTGTTGGAACCACTATTCCTTCAAACATACCCATTTTTGCTTTCCGAGATAATGTTCTCGACATCCACACATTCTTCAAGGCCCCCAGAATTTTCGCCCCCTCCCCCACCCTATGATCCACTTCCGCTTCCATGGTTCCATCTGCTGCCAGATCCACTCCCAGATATCTAAAACACTTCACTTCCTCCAGTTTTTCTCCATTCAAACTCACCTCCCAATTGACTTGACCCTCAACCCTACTGTACCTAATAACCTTGCTCTTATTCACATTTACTCTTAACTTTCTTCTTCCACACACTTTACCAAACTCAGTCACCATATATATATATATATATATATATATATATATATATATATATATATATATTCTTTCTTTTTTTCATACTATTCGCCATTTCCCGCATTAGTGAGGTAGCGTTAAGAACAGAGGACTGGGCCTTTGAGGGAATATCCTCACCGGGCCCCGTTCTCTGTTCCTTCTTTTGGGAAAAAAAAAAATGAGAGGGGAGGATTTAAAACCCCCCGCTCCCTTCCCTTTTAGTCGCCTTCTACGACACGCAGGGAATACGTGGGAAGTATTCTTTCTCCCCTATCCCCAGGGATAATATATATATATATTTTTTTTTTTTTTTTTTTTATACTTTGTCGCTGTCTCCCGCGTTTGCGAGGTAGCGATATATATATATATATATATATATATATATATATATATATATATATATATATATATATATATATATATATATATATTTTTTTTTTTTTTTTTTTTTTTTTTTATACTTTGTCGCTGTCTCCCGCGTTTGCGAGGTAGCGCAAGGAAACAGACGAAAGAAATGGCCCAACCCCCCCCCCCCATACACATGTACATACACACGTCCACACACACAAATATACATACCTACACAGCTTTCCATGGTTTACCCCAGACGCTTCACATGCCTTGCTTCAATCCACTGACAGCACGTCAACCCCTGTATACCACATGACTCCAATTCACTCTATTCCTTGCCCTCCTTTCACCCTCCTGCATGTTCAGGCCCCGATCACACAAAATCTTTTTCACTCCATCTTTCCACCTCCAATTTGGTCTCCCTCTTCTCCTCGTTCCCTCCACCTCCGACACATATATCCTCTTGGTCAATCTCTCCTCACTCATTCTCTCCATGTGCCCAAACCATTTCAAAACACCCTCTTCTGCTCTCTCAACCACGCTCTTTTTATTTCCACACATCTCTCTTACCCTTACGTTACTTACTCGATCAAACCACCTCACACCACACATTGTCCTCAAACATCTCATTTCCAGCACATCCATCCTCCTGCGCACATCTCTATCCATAGCCCACGCCTCGCAACCATACAGCATTGTTGGAACCACTATTCCCTCAAACATACCCATTTTTGCTTTCCGAGATAATGTTCTCGACTTCCACACATTTTTCAAGGCTCCCAAAATTTTCGCCCCCTCCCCCACCCTATGATCCACTTCCGCTTCCATGGTTCCATCCGCTGACAGATCCACTCCCAGATATCTAAAACACTTCACTTCCTCCAGTTTTTCTCCATTCAAACTCACCTCCCAATATATATATATCCCTGGGGATAGGGGAGAAAGAATACTTCCCACGTATTCCCTGCGTGTCGTAGAAGGCGAATAAAAGGGGAGGGAGCGGGGGGCTGGAAATCCTCCCCTCTCGTTTTTTTTTTTTTTATTTTTTATTTTTTTTTTTTTTTAAAAGAAGGAACAGAGAATTGGGCCAGGTGAGGGTATTTCCTCAGGGCCCAGTCCTCTGTTCTTAACGCTACCTCGCTGATGCGGGAAATGGCGAATAGTTTGAAAGAAAGAAAGAAATATATATATTTTTTTTTTTTTATACTTTGTCGCTGTCTCCCGCGTTTGCGAGGTAGCGCATGGAAACAGACGAAAGAAATGGCCCAACCCACCCCCATACACATGTATATACATACGTCCACACACGCAAATATACCTACCTACACAGCTTTCCATGGTTTACCCCAGACGCTTCACATGCCTTGATTCAATCCACTGACAGCACGTCAGCCCCGGTATACCACATCGCTCCAATTCACTCTATTCCTTGCCCTCCTTTCACCCTCCTGCATGTCCAGGTCCCGATCACACAAAATCTTTTTCACTCCATCTTTCCACCTCCAATTTGGTCTCCCTCTTCTCCTTGTTCCCTCCACCTCCGACTCATATATCCTCTTGGTCAATCTTTCCTCACTCATCCTCTCCATGTGCCCAAACCACTTCAAAACACCCTCTTCTGCTCTCTCAACCACGCTCTTTTTATTTCCACACATCTCTCTTACCCTTACGTTACTCACTCGATCAAACCACCTCACACCACACATTGTCCTCAAACATCTCATTTCCAGCACATCCATCCTCCTGCGCACAACTCTATCCATAGCCCACGCCTCGCAACCATACAACATTGTTGGAACCACTATTCCCTCAAACATACCCATTTTTGCTTTCCGAGATAATGTTCTCGACTTCCACACATTCATAAATATATATATATATATATATATATATATATATATATATATATAAATTTTTTTTTCTTTTTTTTTTTTGCTTTGTCGCTGTCTCTCGCGTTTGCGAGGTAGCGCAAGGAAACAGACGAAAGAAATGGCCCAACCCACCCCCATACACATGTATATACATACGTCCACACACGCAAATATACATACTTACACAGCTTTCCATGGTTCACCCCAGACGCTTCACATGCCCTGATTCAATCCACTGACAGCACGTCAACCCCGGTATACCACATCGCTCCAATTCACTCTATTCCTTGCCCTCCGTTCACCCTCCTGCATGTTCAGGCCCCGATCACACAAAATCTTTTTCACTCCATCTTTCCACCTCCAATTTGGTCTCCCACTTCTCCTCGTTCCCTCCACCTCCGACACATATATCCTCTTGGTCAATCTTTCCTCACTCATTCTCTCCATGTGCCCAAACCATTTCAAAACACCCTCTTCTGCTCTCTCAACCACGCTCTTTTTATTTCCACACATCTCTCTTACCCTTACGTTACTTACTCGATCAAACCACCTCACACCACACATTGTCCTCAAACATCTCATTTCCAGCGCATCCACCCTCCTGCGCACAACTCTATCCATAGCCCACGCCTCGCAACCATACAACATTGTTGGAACCACTATTCCTTCAAACATACCCATTTTTGCTTTCCGAGATAATGTTCTCGACTTCCACACATTCTTCAAGGCTCCTAGGATTTTCGCCCCCTCCCCCACCCTATGATTTACTTCCGCTTCCATGGTTCCATCCGCTGCCAGATCCACTCCAAGATATCTAAAACACTTTACTTCCTCCAGTTTTTCTCCATTCAAACTTACCTCCCAATTGACTTGACCCTCAACCCTACTGTACCTAATTACCTTGCTCTTATTCACATTTACTCTTAACTTTCTTCTTTCACACACTTTACCAAGCTCAGTCACCAGCTTCTGCAGTTTCTCACATGAATCAGCCACCAGCGCTGTATCATCAGCGAAAAACAATTGACTCACTTCCCAAGCTCTCTCATCCACAACAGACTTCATACTTGCCCCTCTTTCCAAAACTCTTGCATTTACCTCCCTAACAACCCCATCCATAAACAAATTAAACAACCGTGGAGACATCACACACCCCTGCCGCAAACCTACATTCACTGAGAACCAATCACTTTCCTCTCTTCCTACACGTACACATGCCTTACATCCTCGATAAAAACTTTTCACTGCTTCTAACAACTTGCCTCCCACACCATATATTCTTAATACCTTCCACAGAGCATCTCTATCAACTCTATCATATGCCTTCTCCAGATCCATAAATGGTACATACAAATCCATTTGCTTTTCTAAGTATTTCTCACATACATTCTTCAAAGCAAACACCTGATCCACACATCCTCTACCACTACTGAAACCACACTGCTCTTCCCCAGTCTGATGCTCTGTACATGCCTTCACCCTCTCAATCAATATATATATATATATATATATATATATATATATATATATATATATATATATATATATATATATATATATATATATATATATATCATATCCTTTCTTAATCACAGGGAAATGAAGCAAGATAAGTTCCCAAGTGCATTATCGAGTAATGATCACACCATCAGATGAGATACAAGAGAGAAATGTGACAGTCAGTTGATATACAAGGAAGAGACGTAGGTAGGACGCCATTTGTAAAACAAGAGACTATCCAAATGGAGGTCGGGTGCCTTTAAGTATGGCAACTTTCCCTCATAATATCTATTATGTTGACAATAAAGGGAACTGTTTACATATTGTATTAACAATACAGCTATCCAATTTGTATAGACCTTCAATAATATTAGTTTTACAATTCTTTGTGTATATGTTAATAGGAGATTCATTGATATTTCATATGGTACATGAGTTAGAGTTAATAATTAAGATGACATTACTGCAGTCAGTACAATGATCATAAATTCCAAAATGATTTGACAAGGCATTTGATTCTTCTCCTGTTCTTATTTATTATACTTAATCGCCATCTCCCGCGTCAGCGAGGTAGCGCAAGGAAACGGACGAGGAATGACCCAACCCACCCACATACACATGTATAAACGTAAATGCCCACACACGCACATATACCTCCATACACATTTCAACGTATACATATGTGTATATACATACATAGACATATACATGTATACACATTACACACCTACACTTGCCGCATTCATCCATTACCGTCGCCCGCCCGCCACACATGAAATGGCACCCCTTCACCAAGCGCGCCCGAGGTAACGCTAGGAAAAGACAAAAAAGGGCACATTTGTTCACACTCAGTCTAGCTGTCATGTGTAATGCACCGAAACCACAGCTGCCTTTATACATCCAGACTCCACACACTTTTCTATGGTTTACCCCAGACGCTTCACATACTCTGGTTCAATCCGTTGACAGCATGTCGATCCCGGTATACCACATCGATCCAATTCACTATTCCTTGCACGCCTTTCACCCTTCTGTATGTTCAGGCCCCGATCGCTCAAATTTTTCTTCACTCCATCCTTCCCCTTCCAATTTGTCATTGTTTCCTCACTCATTCTCCATGTGTCCAAACCATTCCAACACACTCTCTTCTGCTTATCTCTCTTACCCTTTCATTACTTAATCAAACCACCTCACACCACATATTGTCCTCAAACATTTCACTTCCAACACATCTGCACTCCGTGCAACCCTGTCTATAGCCCATGCCTTGCAACTATTTAATAGTGTTGAAACCACTATTCCTTCAAACATACCCATTTTTGCTCTCCAAGATAACGTTCTTTCCTTCCACACATTCAACGCTCCCAGAACCTTCGCCCCCTCCCCCACCCTGTGGCTCACTTCTGCTTCCATGGTTCCATCTGCTGCTAAGTCCACTCCCAGATATCTAAAACACTTCATTTCCCCGAGTTTTTCTCCATTCTAACTTACCTCCCAGTTAACTTGTCCCTCAACCCTACTGAACTAATAATCTTGATCTTATTCACATTTACTCTCAACTTTCTTTCACACACTTTATCAAACTCAGTCACCAACTTCTGCAGTTTTTCACCCGAATCAGCCAATAGTGCTGTATCATCAGCGAACGACAACTGACTCAATTCCCAAGCCCTATCATCGACAATAGGCTGCATACTTGCCCCTCTCTCCAAAACTTTTGCATTCACCTCCCCAATCACCCCATCCACAATCAAACAGCCTTAGAGACATCACGCATCCCTGCCGCAAACCGACATTCACTGGGAACATATCACTTTACTCTCTTCCTTCTCGTACACATACCTTACATCCTTGGTAAAAACTCATCATTGCTTCCAGGAACTTACGTCCCCCGTCATATACTCTTAAAACCTTCCACAAAGCATCTCTATCAATCCTGTCATATGCCTTCTCTAGATCCATGAGTGCTACATACAAATCCATATGTTTTTCTAAGTGTTTCTCACATACACTCTTCAAAGCAAACACCTGATCCACACATCCTCTACCACTTTTGAAACCACACTGCTCCTCCCCCAATATAATGCTCTGTACATGTCTTCACCCTCTCAATGAATACCCTCCCATATAATTTCCCAGGAATACGCAACACACTTATACTGCTGTAAATTGAATGCACGCCTTTATTCCCTTTGCCTTTCTACAATGCCACTGTGCATGCATTCCGCCAATCCTCAAGCAATTCACCATGATCCATACATACATTGAATATCCTTATCATTGAATATCCTTACCAACAAATCAACAACACAGTCACCCCCTTTTTTAATAAATTCCAATGCAGTACCATCCGAACCCGTCGCCTTGCCGGCTTTCATCTGCAAATCTTTCACCACCTCTTCTCTGTTTACTAAACCATTCTTCCTGACCCCTCTCATTTCGCACACCACCCCGACCTAAAAACCCTATATCTGCCACTCTATTATCAAACACATTCAACATTCAAAATACTCGCTCCATCTCCTCACTTCATCACTACTTACTATTTCCTCATTTGCCCCTATACTTTTGTTCTCTTGTCTTGTGTTTTCACTAACAATCTTACGTCTTCCTTCCACTTCTCAGTATCCTTTCTAATCTGCCCACCTCCTACCTTTCTCATGCCACATGCATCTTTTGTGTAAGCCATCTCTGCTTCCCTAAATACATCCATTGCTCCCCCAGTCCTCTTACGTCATTTGCTCTCTCCTCTTGCCATTCTGCACTCAATGTCTCTTGGTACCTTCCTCACACAAGTCTCTTTCCAAGTTCACTTAATCTCACCACTATTTTCTCCCCAACATTCTTCTGAAAACCTCTACAGATCTTCACCTTCGCCTCCACAAGATAGTGGCTGCCCCTTGTGGAGAGACATCCCAAAGTCTCTCTTTCACGCGCCTATCAATTAGCACTTAATGCAATAACGACCTCTTGCTATCTCTCCTACTCACATAGGTATACATATGTATATCTCTCTTTTTATACTAGGTATTCTCAATCACCAGTCCTTTTTCAGCACACAAATCTCCATGCTCTTCACCATTTCCATTTACAACACTGAGCACCCCATGTACACCAATTATACCCTCAACTGCCACATTACTCACCTTTGCCTTCAAGTCACCCATCACTATAACCCTGTCTCGTGCATGAAAGCTGCTAACACACTCACTCAGCCGCTCCCAAAACACTTGCCTCTCATGCTCTTTCTTCTCATGACCACGTGCATAGGCACTAATCTCTCTTCATCCACTTTTAGTTTCACTCATAGCAATCTAGGGTTTACTTTCTTACACTCTATCGCATACTCCCACCACTCCTGTTTCAGGAAGAGTGCTACTCCTTTCTTGCTCTTGTCCTTTCACCCACCTGACTTTGCTTCCAAGTCATTCCCAAACCATTCTTCCCCTTTACCCTTGAGTTTCTTTTCACTCTGAGCCAGAACATCCAGGTTCCTCTCCTCAAACATGCTACCTATCTCTTCTTTTTTCTCATCTTGATCACATGCACACACATTCAGACACCCCAATCTGAGCCTTCGAGGAGGATGAGTACTCCCCGCTTGACTTCTGTTTCCCCTTTTAGAAATTTGAATAGAAGGATGTGGGGGTTGGGGGGTTTCCAGCCCCCCCACTCCCGCCTCCTTTAGTCGCTTTCTACGACACTCGGGGAATACGTGGGGAATATTCTTTCTCCACCATCCCTATATTTATGTTGCTTAAGTCTAAGAGAAAGATGCGTACCAGTCTGCCCAACATAAGACATATCACAATTTCTGCCTTAGTACTCTATAAACGCATCCTGCGGAAGTTTTTGGTATATTCCTGATAAAGATATTCTTTATATTATTGTTGTTGCTGAAGGCAACATTTGCATTAAAGGATTTAAGCATCATGTGAAGTAAAGTGAAATTATTATTAAAAGGTTCATAGTGTCAAGTGGAGGTGTGGGTTTATCTTTATAGAATTATTTCTTTGCCAACTTAAGGGATTTATCAATAAAGATCTAGAAGTTTAGGTTATCGACGCATATTACCCTCGTAACTGACTCCAAGAAAGTTCAGGCTTAAAATTTACAGCAGAGCTGAATGATAATGACAAGGTTGACTTCTTGGATGTAATGGTGAGTGCCACAACAGGATCTTTTGTCACCGACGTTTACTGAAAACCCACCAACCAAGGTAAGTGAATGAATGGAATGTGTGAATGCACTCAGAATTACAAGAGGAGTGTCATTCGTGTATACGTGAGGAGAGCGATGAAGGTGTGCTCAACCTGGTAACTTCTGCACCAAGAACTTCGACGTGTCCGGCAAATGTTAATTAACAATGGATATTCAAATACTGAACGTGATACCATCGTGAGCAACATGCTAGAGCAACATCTCGTGGCAAACAGACAACCTGAACGTGACTACATTAAAGTTTACTAAAGAACACATGTACGACAACATACCGAAAGGACGAGAAGGTTGTGCGATATATTGTGGCCAGACACGCAAAGCGATTGATGAAGACATGGATATCAGTCTGATAATATACTACAACAATCTGAAAACATGTATGCTTTTCATGAACAACAATATGGTAGGTCGCTCTGGAAGTTTGAATCGTACCGATATGTTATAAGAATACCGATGCAATATTGAGGACTGTCAACCCCATCATGTAAACTACATTGGACATACAACCTGCACCCCGAGCCGCCGCCTCTCGCTACACATACAAGGTGGAATCAAACATTATGAACGAACGCACGGAACGAGACTAACGAGGGAGATTATAGTGACTTACATCAAAATTATTACTAGATGCAGTGTATGGACAAGACTACAGATATTAGAAGCCATTCATATTCGAGGGAAACCACCTGCATCAACATCCAGACAAACATGACCATCGCCATACAGCTCTTTGATGGCCCGACAGTAGGACGTAGACGATGGGACACGTCATCTACCCGTCATAAGCTAGCGAGTCTGCCACTGCTGGCCGTTAGGAGCACGGTCCACCGTGACCTGACATCAGCTCCACTTCCGTGCAATAAGTGTCACGTTTGGCCTGTCTTAGTATATTTAGTGATGGACTTTCTTGTGTGATGTTGTTCTGTGAGTTTCCTCTACTGTAAGGTTTCTATATTTGTTTCCATATGTTGTATTTAGATTGTACAATCCTTCATGAGACTGTTAATTTGTTTAGTGTCTCCCTTACGTTTATGTGCTATCTGCTGTGTTTTCCCTAGTGTTTTATATTTTGTTTGCGTTTTACTTTTCTAATCCAAGTTTTTTAACCCGTTTTTTTCTCTGTAGATTCTTGACGATGCCTCTGTGAAGGCGAAAGCTTGAATGTGATAAATAATTGACTACAGAAAATTGGTGTTTGAGTAGCCACCTAATCGTAGAATAATTCCAAGAAAGTAAGAGAACATAAAAAGATTATTTACCTCTGAATATGCTGTCGTACTTAATTCTATGTGCATTAGAGAAACCTGCTCCCAGCCTATACTTTATATATATATATATATATATATATATATATATATATATATATATATATATATATATATATATTCATTTATTATACTTTGTCGCTGTCTCCCGCGTTTGCGAGGAAGCGCAACAAAACACGAAAGAATGGCCCAACCCACTCGCATACACATGTATGCGAGTGGGTCCACACACGCACATATACATACCTATGCATTTCAACGTATACATTTATATACATACACAGACATATACATATATACACATGTACATAATTAATACTTGCTACCTTTATTCAGTCCCGTCGCCAAACATGAAATGACAACCCCCCCTCCCCCCGCACGTGCGCGAGGTAGCGCAAGGAAAGGACAACAACAAACTCAGTCTCTGTCATGTATAATGCACCGAAACCACAGCTCCCTTTCCACATCCAGGCCCCACAAAACTTTCCATGGTTTACCCCCAAACGCTTCACATGCCCTGGTTCAATCCATTGACAGCTCGTCGACCCCGGTATACCACATCGTTTCAATTTATTCCTTGCACGTCTTTCATCCTGCATTTCCAGGCCCTTATCGTTCAAAATCTTTTTCACTTCATCCTTCCACCTCCAATTTGGTCTCCAACTTCTCGTTCTCTCCACCTCTGACACATATATCCTCTTAGTCAATCTTTCCTCACTCATTCTTTTTGACCAAACAATTTTAATACACCCTCTTCTGCTCTTTCAACCACACATTTTATTACCACACATCTCTCTTATCCTTTCATTACTTACTAGATCAAACAACCTCACACCACATATTGTCCTCAAAAATCTCATTTTCAACACATCCACCCTACTCCGCACAACCCTATCCATAGCCCACGCCTCGCAACCATACAACATTGTTGGAACCACTATTCCTTCAAACATACCCATTTTTGCTTTCCGAGATAATGTTCTCGACTTCCACACATTCTTCAAGGCTCAGAACCTTTGCCCCCTCCCCCACCCTGTGACTCACTTCCGCTTCCATGGTTCCATCCGCTGCCAAATCCACTCCCAGATATCTAAAACACTCAACTTCCTCCAGTTTTTCTCCATTCAAACTTACCTCCCAATTGACTTGTCCCTCAACCCTACTTTACCAAATAAACGTGCTCTTATTCACATTTACTTTCAGCTTTCGTCTTTCACACTTTTTTTTCTTCATACATATTCCACATTTCCCCGCTGTAGCGAGGTTGTGTTTAGAACACAGGACTGAGGCTTAAAGGGAATATCCTCACTTTGACCCCTTTGTTCCTTCTTTGGAAAATTAAAAACGGAAAGGGAGGATTTCCAGCCCCCGCGCGGCTTCTACGACACGCAGGGAATACGTACGAAGCACTCTTTTTCCCCTATCACAAGGAAATATATATATATATATATATATATATATATATATATATATATATATATATATATATATATATATATATATATATATATACATATATATATATATATATATATATGCTGTTGAGTCAGTTGTTGTTCGCTGATGATACAGCGCTGGTGGCTGATTCATGTGAGAAACTGCAGAAGCTGGTGACTGAGTTTGGTAAAGTGTGTGGAAGAAGAAAGTTGAGTAAATGTGAATAAGAGCAAGGTTATTAGGTACAGTAGGGTTGAGGGTCAAGTCAATTGGGAGGTGAGTTTGAATGGAGAAAAACTGGAGGAAGTGAAGTGTTTTAGATATCTGGGAGTGGATCTGGCAGCGGATGGAACCATGGAAGCGGAAGTGGATCATAGGGTGGGGGAGGGGGCGAAAATTCTGGGGGCCTTGAAGAATGTGTGGAAGTCGAGAACATTATCTCGGAAAGCAAAAATGGGTATGTTTGAAGGAATAGTGGTTCCAACAATGTTGTATGGTTGCGAGGCGTGGGCTATGGATAGAGTTGTGCGCAGGAGGATGGATGTGCTGGAAATGAGATGTTTGAGGACAATGTGTGGTGTGAGGTGGTTTGATCGAGTAAGTAACGTAAGGGTAAGAGAGATGTGTGGAAATAAAAAGAGCGTGGTTGAGAGAGCAGAAGAGGGTGTTTTGAAGTGGTTTGGGCACATGGAGAGGATGAGTGAGGAAAGATTGACCAAGAGGATATATGTGTCGGAGGTGGAGGGAGCAAGGAGAAGAGGGAGACCAAATTGGAGGTGGAAAGATGGAGTGAAAAAGATTTTGTGTGATCGGGGCCTGAACATGCAGGAGGTGAAAGGAGGGCAAGGAATAGAGTGAATTGGAGCGATGTGGTATACCGGGGTTGACGTGCTGTCAGTGGATTGAATCAAGGCATGTGAAGCGTTTGGGGTAAACCATGGAAAGCTGTGTAGGTATGTATATTTGCGTGTGTGGACGTATGTATATACATGTGTATGGGGGGGGTTGGGCCATTTCTTTCGTCTGTTTCCTTGCGCTACCTCGCAAACGCGGGAGACAGCGACAAAGTATAAAAAAAAAAATATATATATATATATATATATATATATATATATATATATATATATATATATATTGTATTTTAACTTTCTAAAAAAAATTGGTAACAGAAGGAGTCACGCGGGGAGTGCTCATCTTCCTCATAGACTCAGATTGGGGTGTCTAAATGTGTGTGGATGTAACCAAGATGTGAAAAAAAGGAGAGATAGGTAGTATGTTTGAGGAAAGGAACCTGGATGTTTTGGTTCTCAGTGAAACGAAGCTCAAGGGTAAAGGGGAAGAGTTGTTTGGGAATGTCTTGGGAGTAAAGTCAGGGGTTAGTGAGATGACAAGAGCAAGGGAAGGAGTAGCAGTACTCCTGAAACAGGAGTTCTGGGAGTATGTGATAGAATGTAAGAAAGTAACTTCTCGATTAATATGGGTAAAACTGAAAGATGATGGAGAGAGATGGGTGATTATTGGTGCATATGCACCTGGGCATGAGAAGAAAGATCATGAGAGGCAAGTGTTTTGGGAGCAGCTGAATGAGTGTGTTAGTGGTTTTCATGCACGAGACCGGGTTATAGTGATGGGTGATTTGAATGCAAAGGTGAGTAATGTGGCAGTTGAGGGAATAATTGGTATACATGGGGTGTTCAGTGTTGTAAATGGATATGGTGAAGAGCTTGTAGATTTATGTACTGAAAAAGGACTGGTGATTGGGAATACCTGGTTTAAAAAGCGAGATATACATAAGTATACGTATGTAAGTAGGAGAGATGGCCAGAGAGGGTTATTGGATTACGTGTTAAATGACGCGTGCGAAAGAGAGACCTTTAGATGTTAATGTGCTGAGAGGTGAAACTGGAGGGATGTCTGATCATTATCTTGTGGAGGCTAAGGTGAAGATTTGTATGGGTTTTCAGAAAAGAAGAGTGAATGTTGGGGTGAAGAGGGTGGTGAGAGTAAGTGAGCTTGGGAAGGAGACTTGTGTGAGGAAGTACCAGGAGAGACTGAGTACAGAATGGAAAAAGGTGAGAACAATGGAAGTAAGGGGAGTGGGGGAGGAATGGGATGTATTTAGGGAATCAGTGATGGATTGAGCAAAAGATGCTTGTGGCATGAGAAGCGTGGGAGGTGGGTTGATTAGAAAGGGTAGTGAGTGGTGGGATGAAGAAGTAAGATTATTAGTGAAAGAGAAGAGAGGGACATTTGGACGATTTTTGCAGGGAAAAAATGCAATTGAGTGGGAGATGTATAAAAGAAAGAGACAGGAGGTCAAGAGAAAGGTGCAAGAGGTGAAAAAGAGGGCAAATGAGAGTTGGGGAGAGAGAGTATCATTAAATTTTAGGGAGAATAAAAAGATGTTCTGGAAGGAGGTAAATAAAGTGCGTAAGACAAGGGAGCAAATGGGAACTTCAGTGAAGGGCGCTAATGGGGAGGTGATAACAAGTAGTGGTGATGTGAGAAGGAGATGGAGTGAGTATTTTGAAGGTTTGTTGAATGTGTTTGATGATAGAGTGGCAGATATAGGGTGTTTTGGTCGAGGTGGTGTGCAAAGTGAGAGGGTTAGGGAAAATGATTTGGTAAACAGAGAAGGGGTAGTAAAAGCTTTGCGGAAGATGAAAGCCGGCAAGGCAGCAGGTTTGGATGGTATTACAGTGGAATTTATTAAAAAAGGGGGTGACTGTATTGTTGACTGGTTGGTAAGGTTATTTAATGTATGTATGACTCATGGTGAGGTGCCTGAGGATTGGCGGAATGCGTGCATAGTGCCATTGTACAAAGGCAAAGGGGATAAGAGTGATTGCTCAAATTACAGAGGTATAAGTTTGTTGAGTATTCCTGGTAAATTATATGGGAGGGTATTGATTGAGAGGGTGAAGGCATGTACAGAGCATCAGATTGGGGAAGAGCAGTGTGGTTTCAGAAGTGGTAGAGGATGTGTGGATCAGGTGTTTGCTTTGAAGAATGTATGTGAGAAATACTTAGAAAAGCAAATGGATTTGTATGTAGCATTTATGGATCTGGAGAAGGCATATGATAGAGTTGATAGAGATGCTCTGTGGAAGGTATTAAGAATATATGGTGTGGGAGGCAAGTTGTTAGAAGCAGTGAAAAGTTTTTATCGAGGATGTAAGGCATGTGTACGTGTAGGAAGAGAGGAAAGTGATTGGTTCTCAGTGAATGTAGGTTTGCGGCAGGGGTGTGTGATGTCTCCATGGTTGTTTAATTTGTTTATGGATGGGGTTGTTAGGGAGGTGAATGCAAGAGTTTTTGGAAAGAGGGGCAAGTATGAAGTCTGTTGTGGATGAGAGAGCTTGGGAAGTGAGTCAGTTGTTGTTCGCTGATGATACAGCGCTGGTGGCTGATTCATGTGAGAAACTGCAGAAGCTGGTGACTGAGTTTGGTAAAGTGTGTGAAAGAAGAAAGTTAAGAGTAAATGTGAATAAGAGCAAGGTTATTAGGTACAGTAGGGTTGAGGTCAAGTCAATTGGGAGGTAAGTTTGAATGGAGAAAAACTGGAGGAAGTAAAGTGTTTTAGATATCTGGGAGTGGATCTGGCTGCGGATGGAACCATGGAAGCGGAAGTGAATCATAGGGTGGGGGAGGGGGCGAAAATCCTTGGAGCCTTGAAGAATGTGTGGAAGTCGAGAACATTATCTCGGAAAGCAAAAATGGGTATGTTTGAAGGAATAGTGGTTCCAACAATGTTGTATGGTTGCGAGGCGTGGGCTATGGATAGAGTTGTGCGCAGGAGGGTGGATGTGCTGGAAATGAGATGTTTGAGGACAATGTGTGGTGTGAGGTGGTTTGATCGAGTAAGTAATGTAAGGGTAAGAGAGATGTGTGGAAATAAAAAGAGCGTGGTTGAGAGAGCAGAAGAGGGTGTTTTGAAATGGTTTGGGCACATGGAGAGAATGAGTGAGGAAAGATTGACCAAGAGGATATATGTGTCGGAGGTGGAGGGAACGAGGAGAAGTGGGAGACCAAATTGGAGGTGGAAAGATGGAGTGAAAAAGATTTTGAGTGATCGGGGCCTAAACATGCAGGAGGGTGAAAGGCGGGCAAGGAATAGAGTGAATTGGATCGATGTGGTATACCGGGGTTGACGTGTTGTCAGTGGATTGAATCAGGGCATGTGAAGCGTCTGGGGTAAACCATGGAAAGTTGTGTGGGGCCTAGATATGGAAAGGGAGCTGTGGTTTCGGGCATTATTGCATGACAGCTAGAGACTGAGCGTGAACGAATGGGGCCTTTGTTGTCTTTTCCTAGTGCTACCTCGCACACATGAGGGGGAGGGGGATGGTTTTCCATGTGTGGCGAGGTGGCGATGGGAATGAATAAAGGCAGACAGTGTGAATTGTGTGCATGGGTATATATGTGTGTGTCTGTGTGTGTATATATATATATGTGTACCTTGAGATATATAGGTATGTATATTTGCGTGTGTGGACGTGTATGTATATACATGTGTATGGGGGTGGGTTGGGCCATTTCTTTCGTCTGTTTCCTTGCGCTACCTCGCAAACGCGGGAGACAGCGACAAAGCAAAATAGAATAAATAAAATGAAATATATATATATATATATATATATATATATATATATATATATATATATATATATATATATATATATATATATTACTTACTCGATCAAACCACCTTACACCACATATTTTCCTCAAACATCTCATTTCCAGCACATCCACCCTCCTCCGCACAACTCTATCCATAGCCCACGCCTTGCAACCATGTAACATTGTTGGAACCACTATTCCTTCAAACATACCCATTTTCGCTTTCCGAGATAATGTTCTCGACTTCCACACATTCTTCAACGCTCCCAGAATTTTTGCCCCCTCCCCACCCTATGATTCACTTCCGCTTTCATGGTTCCATCCACTGCCAAATCCACTCCCAGATATCTAAAACTCTTCACTTCCAGTTTTTCTCCATTCAGACTTACCTCCCAATTGACTTGACCCTCAACCCCACTGTACCTAATAACCTTGTTCTTCTTATTCACATTTATTCTCAACTTTCTTCTTTCACACACTTTACGGAACTCAGTCACCAGCTTCTGCAGTTTCCCACATGAGTCAGCCACCAGCGCTGTATCATCAGCGAACAACAACTGACTCACCTCCCAAGCTCTCTCATCGACAACAGACTGCATACTTGCCCCTCTTTCCAAAACTCTTGCATTCACTTCCCTAACAACCCCATCCATAAACAAATTAACCATGGAGACATCACACACCCCTGTCGCAAACCTACATTCACTGAAAACCAATCACTTTCCTCTCCTCCTACACGTACACATGCCTTACATCCTCGATAAAAACTTTTCACTGCTTCTAACAACTTGCCTCCCACACCATATATTCTTAGTACCTTCCACAGAGCATCTCTATCAACTCTATCATATGCCTTCTCCAGATCCATAAATACTACATACAAATCCATTTGCTTTTCTAAGTATTTCTCACATACATTCTTCAAAGAAAACACCTTATCCACACATATTCTACCACTTCTGAAACCACACTGCTCTTCCCCAATCTGATGCTCTGTAAATGCCTTCACCCTCTCAATCAACACCCTCCCATATAATTTCCCAGGAATACTCAACAAATTTATACCTCTGTAATTTGAGCACTCACTCTTATCCCCTTTGCCCTTGTACAATGGCACTATGCAAACATTCCGGCAATCCTCAGGTTGTTATTTCATGTGTGACGAGGTGGCGATGGGAATGAATAAAGGCAGCAGTATGAATTGTGTACATGCGTATATATGTAAGAGAGATGTGTGGTAATAAAAAAAGTGTGGTTGAGAGAGCAGAAGAGGGTGTTTTGAAATGGTTTGGTCTCATGGATAGAATGAGTGAGGAAAGATTGACCAAGAGGATATATGTGTTAGTGATGGAGGGGAACGAGGAGAAGTGGGAGACCAAATTGGAGGTGGAAAGATGGAGTGAAAAAGATTTTGAGTGATTGGGGCCTGAACATGCAGGAGGGTGAAAGGCGTGGAAGGAATAGAGTGAATTGGAACGATGTGGTATACCGGGGTCGACGTGCTGTCAATGGATTGAACCAGGGCATGTAAAGCGTCTGGGGTAAACCATGGAGAGTTCTGTGGGGTATGGATGGAAAGGGAGCTGTGGTTTCGATATATTATTACATGACAGCTAGAGACTGAGTGTGAACGAATGTGGCCTTTTTTGTGGTTTCCTAGCGCTACCTCGCACACATGAGGGGGAGGGGGTTGTTATTTCATGTGTGGCGAGGTGGCGATGGGAATGAATAAAGGTAGACAGTATGAATTATGTACATTTGTATATATGTGTATGTCTCTGTGTGTATATATATGTATACGTTGAGATGTATAGGTATGTATATTTGCGTGGACGTGTATGTATATACATGTGTATGTGGGTGGGTTGGGCCATTCTTTCGTCTGTTTCCTTGCGCTACCTCGCTAACGCGGGAGACAGCGACAAAGCAAAATATATATATATATATATATATATATATATATATATATATATATATATATATATATTATACTTTGTCGCTCTCTCCCTCGTTAGCTAGGTATATATATATATATATATATATATATATATATATATATATATATATATATATATATATATATATATATCTTTTTTTTTTCTTTCGTACTATTCGCCATTTCCCGCATTAGCGAGGTAGCGTTAAGAACAGAGGACTGGGCCCTTTGAGGGAATATCCTCACCTGGCCCCCTTATCTGTTCCTTCTTTTGGAAAATTGAAAAAAAAAGAGAGGGGAGGATTTCCAGCCACCCGCTCCCTCCCCTTTTAGTCGCCTTCTACGACACGCAGGGAATACGTGGGAAGTATTCTTTCTCCCCTATCCCCAGGGATATATATATATATATATATATATATATATATATATATATATATATATATATATATATAAACCATGGAAAGCTGTGTAGGTATGTATATTTGCGTGTGTGGACGCACGCACACACATGTGTATGGGGGTGGGCCGGGCCACCTCCCCCGCCTGCTTCCCCGCGCCACCCCGCAAACACTGGAGACGGCGACAAAAAAAAAAAAAAAAAAAAAATATACATATATATATATATATATATATATATATATATATATATATATATATATACACATATATATTTTTTTTTTTTTTTCTTCCTGCCCCGTCGCCGTCTCCCGCGCTTGCAAGGCAGCGCAAGGAAACAGACGAAAGAAATGGCCCAACCCACCCCCATACACATGTATATACATACGTCCACACACGCAAATATACATACCTGCAGAGCTTTCCATGGTTTACCCCAGACGCTTCACATGCCCTGATTCAATCCACTGACAGCACGTCAACCCCGGTATACCACATCGCTCCAATTCACACTATTCCTTGCTCTCCTTTCACCCTCCTGCATGTTCATATATATATATATATATATATATATATATATATATATATATATATATATATATATTCAGACATATACATATATACACATGTAAACGATTCATACTGTCTGTCCTGATTCATTTCCGTCTCTCATGGATTTGAGAGGAAGTGTATTCCATTACTCGTAATGGAATAGTCATAACACTATTAGGGGGATCATAGCCGAATGTTAGTGTTCCCAGCTACCACGCAAATGGTGTGGGGTTTGAATCCTTTTTCTTGAAAGGGCATTAGGTCTTTTATGAAAAGTGGGCGTTCATATGCCCTATATTTGTGTTCATGTACCCAAGTGTGACATTAAGTTCTGTAAAATTCCTGACTACTGGTATAGTGGGCCTGATTGGACTTACCGGTGTAGACACCGTTGCTCATGGAAGTGAGACGGAGGTTATTCGAGTACTAGTATTCGAGGTCATTTTCCTGTTACGGCCGATCAGAGCTGAGTGGTTAGCTTTCCTAGCTACCAGGCAAATGATGCGGGATTCGAATCGTTTTTGTTGGAGCGCTTTATATGTTCTGTGAACAGTGCGCGTTCAAAAGCGCTGTATTTGTGTTCATATACCTCAACGTGTGAAACTAAGTTCTGTAGAATTGTTGACTGCTTGTGATATGAACCTGATGGGACGTGACCGTTCTAAACCTCTTTGCGTATGGACGTGAGACAAAGGGTATTTGATAACTAGTAAGCGGATAATCTTTTCCCTTTTATGGATGATCATAACAAATGGCGCGGGATTCGAATCCAATCTGTCGTAGGGCATTTCCCTGGTTAGCTATCCTAGATGCCACGCAAATGTTAGGTTTGAATCCTTGCTTTTGGAGGGTATTATGTGTTCTGTGAAAAATAAGCGTATATGTGTCCTATATTTGTGTTCATATACCTCCAAGTGTGACAGTAAGTTCTGTAAAATTGCTATCCAATGGTAATGTGAGCCTGATGGGACTTACCGGTCTAGACCCTGTTGCACCCCTATTAGGGGCGATCATAGCCGACTGTTTAATGTTACCAGCTGCCATGCAAATGGTGCAGGGTTCGAATGCTTGCTGTTGGAGGGTATTATGTGTTCCCTGAAAAGTGCACGTTCATACGCACTCTGTTTTTGTTCATGTACCTCCAGGTGTAACAGTAAGTTCCGTAAAGCTTGATGACTACTGGTAATGTGAGCCTGATGGAACTTTACCAGTGTAGACCCTATTGCTCATGGACATGAGAAGAAGAGTATTCGATTACTAGTAATCGAATAGTCATATCACTATCAGGGGCGATCATAGCCATGTTGTTATCGTTCCTAGCTACCAAGCAAATGGTGTGGGGTTCGAACCCATTCCGTTAAAGGGCATTACGTTTCTTTATGAAAATTGCACGTTCATATGCACTATATTTGTGTTAATATACCTCTCTGTATCACAATAAGTTCTGTAGAGTTGCTTACTTCTTACAATGTGAGCCTGATGGGACTATACCGGTCTTAACCCGTTTGCTCGTGGATTTGAGGCGATTACTAGTAATCGAATAGTCATATCACTATTAGGGGCGATCATACCCGAGTGGTTAGCGTTCCCAGCTATCACGCAAATGATGCTGGGCTCAAATCCTTGCTGTTGGAGGTCATTGTGTGTTCTATGAAAAGTTCCTGTTCAGATGCACTAGATTTTTGTTCATTTATCTCTACGTTTGACAGAAAGGTGTGTAAAATTTTTGACTACTGGTGATGTGAGCGATAAGGAACTTGACCGTTGTAGACCCCTTAGCTCGTGGACGTGAGACGAAGGATATTCGATTACAAGTAACTGAATAGTCATTGCCCTGTCAGTAACAATCATGGCTGAATGGCTAGCGTTCCCAGCTGTATTATTACGGTTGGAGGGTATTATGTTTTCTACGATAAGAGCGCTTTCATATGCATTAAATTTGTGTTCTTTTCCCACCACGTGTGTCATTAAGTTTTGTAAAATTCCTGACTACTTCTGATGTGAGCCTGATGGGAATTTACCAGTCTAGACCCTGTTGCTCATGGACATGAGACGAAGGGTATTTGATTTCTAGTAATCAAAGTCACTTCCCTATCGGGTGATCATAGCTGAGTGGTTAGCGTTCCTAGCTGCCATGCAGATAATGCAGGGTTCGGTACCTTTGCGTTTCATGTGCATTATGTGTTCAATGCAAAGCGCATTCATATTCACTATTTTGGTGATCATATATTTCCATGTGTGAGAGTAAATTCTGTAAAATTGCTGATTACTGGTACGTTCAGCCAAATGGGACTCGACCGGCTGAGACCCCGTTGTACATGGACATTAGATGAATGGTATTCAGTTACTAGTAATCTGATTGTCATATCCCTATTAGCGACGATCATATGCGAGTGGTGAAATGCACTATATTTGTGTTCATATATCTCCGCGGGTGAAAAATAGTTCTGTAATTGGTGACTACTGGTAATATGAGCCTGATGGTACTTGACCGATCTAGACCTCTTTTGCTCGTGGAAGTGAGACCAAGGGTTTTCGATTACTAGTAAATGAATTGTCATTTCCCTAATAGGAGCGATCATAGCTGAGTGGTTAGTGTTCCCAGCTCCCTCGGAAATGGTGCAGGGTTCGAATTCTTGCCATTGGAGGGCATTATGTGTTCTATAAGAAGTTCGCATTCTTGTGCACTCTATGTGTATATTGGAAAGGATCACAGTTTTGCGCGTGATCAAGTATATTCCTATGAGTGCACGGGGAAAATGAAACACGATAAGTTCCCAAGTGCACTGTCGTGTAATTATCACATCAGGGGAGATTTTTTTTTTTTTTTTTTTTTTTTTTTATACTTTGTCGCTGTCTCCCGCGTTTGCGAGGTAGCGCAAGGAAACAGACGAAAGAAATGGCCCAACCCCCCCATACACATGTACATACACACGTCC
>NC_092269.1:19372706-19389238 GCF_036320965.1 Panulirus ornatus
GTATGTATATTTGCGTGTGTGGACGTATGCATATTCATGTGTATGGGGGTGGGTTGGGCCATTTCTTTCGTCTGTTTCCTTGCGCTACCTCGCAAACGCGGGAGACAGCGACAAAGCAAAAAAAAAAAAAAAATATTAACATATATAAAGATACATATACATATCAGAATGTACACATAAACTTACCTGCACAGACATATACATGTACATATTCATACTTGCTTGCCTTCATTCTTCCTGTCGCTGCTCCGCTACACAGGACAACAGTATCGTTATCCCCTACTTAAGCAAGGTAGTGCCAGAAAAACAGACAAAATACTCAACATTTGTTCACATTCAGTCTTTAGCAAAGGAGCTTAAGATCCAGGCAGGGATGGATAGTTCTACACTTTGGATAAGCACTTCAGTGTGGTACATGTCTATACTAAAAGTGGCAGATATACTTGAAGTTTTACAGAGGAAATTCTATGGTTTATACAATATGCATTTAGTGGAGATGTGGGAGGTAGGTCTGGGTGTAAAGTGTCATGTGTTTACACTAGATGAACGAATGATCCATGTTCTATACATAGAATTATAACATTGATGTAGCTTAGTCCTGGAATCCAAATTTGAATGAAGTGTGATTGAATGTTGGTAAATGAATATTGACCATGCTATATTTTTCATTCATGACCACCTCATACCATTCCCCATAGGTCATCACAACAAACACCTGGACATACAACCAGTGGTGGACGGAAGAGTATGAAGCAGGATTGGAGAGAGGATTACAAGAATGAAATTCTATGTTTCTTTGATAATCTGAACCCCAAAGAGTCAGAACAGACATGCATTGCCCTAACTTGCAAGTAAGTATACCCTTCTGATATTATCTCCTTTTGCCTTTCTTATCTTTAGCCCCATTCTCATTTACTTGTGATGGATCATGTGCTTAAAGTGTATTTTTTCACGCATACTCTTACTCAAGCTGTATCCAGTCTGCTAAATTGAAATAGACTTCCATTTGTAGGTGCTCCTTATTTTGTCACGTTGCACACAAAGTTAATTTATCACATGCACCTAAAGTCCCCATTTACAACTCCACCTTCCCTGGACATATTGTTACAAATAATTCCTCCCTCATCTTCATTTTTAATATATGTAGCCCCAGTCACTTTATTCATTTATGAACTTCATCTGTATATTTCTTTGACCTACCTCCTACATGACCTAACCATATTAGAAGACTTCATTTGTGCACCTCACTTATGATTCACACCTCACATTCTTTTCATGTCTTCATTGTTTTTCTCTATATTTTCTCTTAATTTCAGCTATAGTATGTAAGGTATCCATCTTTATTGCTTTTAGTTTTTTATACCTGTACCATACTATAGAAACTAGAGTTTCTTGTGAATACATCAGAACTGGGACAAATACCCCATTATGTACAGTTCTCCCATGCTCAACACTTAAGTTCCATCTGTTAAACTAAGTTTTCAGTGTATCTTCAAATTTTCCTCAATTTTTTGCAGATTTAGCTTCCATCATCATCTTTGCATACCTTTACTTGTAGACACCTAAACTCATCCACAACATCCATTTTTTCACTATTCAAACAGACTTAATACTGTGAAAATCCATATCTATCAGAGTCTAGAATATGTGTTACATAAACTTTCAGCATCCTTATTGTATACACATTATCAAATAAGCCTACCATTCTCTCCATTTCTTTCCCTGATTTAGCTAACAAAACAGGTTATTACCCTGTGAACTGTACTCACTGCTTTCCTTTTACAACAAACCTGTAGGATTTTTCTTGTCTTTTTTCTTTCCATCTTTATCTATTATCTAGGAGTTGAGGGATGAAAGCCCTCCCCTCCTGTATTAGTTCCAAAAGAAGGAACAGTGCAAGAAGCCAAGTACGGGTTTTTTCCTCCATCTTTTCCTGACACTACCTAGCTCAGGCAGGAAATTGCAAGTACTTGTGAAAGAAAGAAAAATCTCATGTCTTACTTTTCATCCTGGCAGGCTATGGTTGGGGAATGCATTTGCTATGTTGACTTATTAAGAGAAAAAAATGTATTTACTTCCATTTCCAGTATGGTTCAATAGTGCTTCACTACCACTCTTCACTAACATCTCAGGTAAAGCAGGAGAATCGCCATAACTTTTAATGAGTGCATGTATATTTGGTTGTCATGTGCTCTAACATATGTCTTCACATATCATCCCTGAAAGAAAGGATATCATTTTTCAGATTAGTCTGCTTAACTGACTGCTCCCTTTAAAGCATTATGCATACCTCTGATTTCCTTGTTTTTTGGATGTCTGCTCAAAACTCAGCCTTCAACTCACATGAAATCCCTTTTATATTATTTTCTGCTGTATATCAGCTCTTCTGCTTCAGCTCTTATAGATTATTGTTATTCAACCTACCTGCACTGGTTTTTGCTCCCTCACTTCTGCCTGCTTGATGACATATTCTGGTGGTAAGCAATACACTATTCTACTCTCAGCAGTCCCTTTACAATTTGATTCATCCTTATTATCTCGTTTGATATATTTTCCTTTCTCTACACAGTAATATTGTACACACACACACACACACGCACTCTCTCTCTTTCTCTCTCTCTCTCACACACACACACACACACACACACACACACACACACACACACTGTAATGTCTTACATTCTAATTTCAGATATGTTTATTTTCAGGTTTGCTTTGATGAAGTTTGACCAAGAGCTCCCCTCCAAACTTTTGTACCAGTGGATTCAGAAGAAGGGACGTACCATTGAGAAAACTATCAGCTGCTATGATTTGCCAGAAACTGACAGGGTGAACATAATGATAGATTTCTTTAATTCACTGAGGCCAGAAATATCAGAGACAAGTCGTGTAGCATTTACCTGCAAGTATATGCACACACAGTTTGGAATCGTTATTAATTCTAAACTGTTTTACAGCATGTTGAATAAAGAGGGTAAGAAACCAACTTGCAGCAAGATTAATGACAAGGGTAAGAAACCAAAGAAACGCTAGTTTTCCTTTAGCCATGGTCGGTCAGACGAGAAGATTGCATTAATTTTTTATTACAATGTTGCACTCTAGGATCATTTTAATCAATTTGCTTTTATTAACAAACTTGACTGAATTTGAGATTGGTGTACTTATATGCCACAATATTAACATGTTGATCACATTGGCAAAAGTGCAGAAAAAATTGTTTCCTTCACTTTTGTGCATGTGATGAGGATGAAATGAATGGCTGAAGTCCATTTTATATGCATAATCTTTATTTCATGTACTACATAAATGACAATTATATTGTTATTTCTCTCAGTAAGAAGACAAAAGTACTGCTGATGAATTTTTATAGAATGTAGTTTGCTGCATTCAGACTTATAGTTGAAGGCAACTAGCACAATGTTTAAGGTTCACTTCACAACCAGGATTACCAACCATTAAGGGTTGACAAATTAGTTACCATGGTTGTGTTAGATGATGTGTAAACATACATGATGTCAGGTCATTATTAAGTTCAAATAAAGATAAATAGGATAATGTTTTTATACACTTTAGTGCTTTGTTAAATTCCAGATGAAGCCAGCAAGTCAATAGTTAAAGTAGACATAAGGTCTTATAATTTTTACTGTTTTTTAACACCGTATTTGAATTCTGGTGTGACATTATGGTAAATAAGTAATTTAGTTTTGTATACCACAAAAGTGCTTCAGAAATTTTTATTGGAAATCACTGTCAATGAAAATCTTTTAGATTTAGTTTTTTCATATGATTGTGAAAAGATTAGATGAAATTTATAATTTTTCTCATAAAAATGTTCATTGTTTTTAGGTTTCTTTTTAATTTCTTTAGATGTTTTGTAATTGTAAGGCTTTTGAATTTGTAACTGATTTGTATTACATAGATATAGATATTATATGCTGTAGTCTTGTCAGATGATATTAGTAACTGATATGATGTAGGCAACAATCTTGTAGTTTGATTCTGTTACCAGAATTGCTGCCAGTTTTAACAGATTTATTAATAAAATAGAACCCTTGAAACTTTACACACATTCATGTCCTTGAAGCCCTGATCTGATTTGAGCCTCCTCAAAGTACAAAGAAGTTATTCTTCAGTAAAGTGCAATCAAAATTTTCTGTACTTCAGTATAGGCTAGGTTATATTAGGTTCTGCTTGGTTATGGATGAATTTCCTTACTTCCCAGTTCATCGTTTTTATTGACTGGTTCTGTTTAGAATGCACAGAACAATATATATTGTCTTGAAAGTATATATCGTGTATAGCATCTATAGATGGCAAAAATATAGACCCTATTCCACCACAGCTGAATCCTAGATGTATCTTGCACCTAGATTTGTTAGTACATGGTAGCCATCCACTCATTTGCTACCAAATCTAGTCTATGACATAACTTACGTGTGTATGAGAAAGGTTCTAAGACTGATCTTTATGGCACACGACTTGTTTTGTCTAATTGTGCTTAAAGCCAGTCAACCAGTTTCCTAACCATCAAAACCATGTGCCTTCACCTTACATAGTTAACTTTGATGTGGAACTTTATCAAATGCTTTTCATGAACCTAAATTGGTGACATCAACTATTTTACTTTTATCACACATACTGATTATACCATGAAAGAAATCAAGCAAATTATTAAGACGAGCAATTTTGTCAAAAACCATGCTGACTTTTACTAAGTGGTGGTCCCATAAATGGTTTACAATCTTATCCCAAATGATGGTTTCCATAAGTTTTCCAACAAGACATTAAGATAATTGCATGATGATTTCCAGGCATTAATACATTACCTTTTTGAAAAAGGTGTTACATTAGAAAGTTTCCATTCCTCTGAAACTTTCTCCATAGGAAGTGACTCACTGAATATAGCAGTCAAGGGTTTGTAGCTCTTGTTTTTCGCTTCTTTCACTGTCCTTGGATAAAACATATTTGGGCTTACACATGACTCCTCAAAATCTTTCAGGGTTGATGACCAGACATTAGTAAGATAGGAAGATAGTAAGATCTCACTTTACGGAAACCATGCTGGTAGTCACTGAAAAGGTTGTAAGATTAAAAGTGTCTAATGATATGGAAGTTGAGGAGAGATTCAAAGACATTGGAAATGGTAAATGTCAAAGCAATAGGATGATAGTTAATCGGGTCAAAAAACTCAACCTTCTCAGGGATGTGATATACCAATACGTGATTCCGAGAAGAAGGAAAAGTTTTGGTTTTTAAACAAAGACGAAGCAGATGAGCAAGCATAAGTGCAAGTTCAGAGGCACACTCTCAGTACACGGGGATGGATGCCATCAGCACCATAAGTCTTGCTTGTGTCCAGAGAAAGAAGCGCTTTTCAGACAGTCCAAAAAGAGATTACGAGAAGAGGTGTATGATTAGTAAGAGAAGCATCAAGGGATGAAGGAATGTTAGAGTCATCCAAAGTGGAGTTAGGGGAGAAACGGGAACCAAAGTGAGTTGCATCGTTAGGACAGAAAAGTGAGAGAAAGCTAGAACTACAAGTTCTTAGAGATGCCCTTAGCTAAAGACCAGAAAGACCTATTAGTGGATGACGAGGAGAGGTTATCATATTTCCTTTGAATAAAGAAACGCTTGCAGTAATTATGCCATGGCAGTGATAAAAGGTGAATGAGAGCTAGAGGAAGGAGAGTTTTCCCAAGCTTGATATGCCTCATCCCTTTCCTGAATGGCCTCAGAAGAGGAACGGTTGAAACATGGATTAGAAGAAGTCATCTTGGAGGAAGATGATAAATGTTTCCATTCCTGCGAGAATAACCTCTGCTATGTGATAGATGGAGCCAGAAGCATTACCGCATAAGAGACAGTAATTTACTCAAGGAGAGTTTGAAAAGAAGTTGCGTAAGTTATTCCAGTCAGCTTTGATGAAGTGCCAGTATTTATGTTTGGAAGGGGAGGTGCCATTAGAATAAGACATATTTATATGAGTGTGATCTGATGAACCAATTAGTTGTGTAGTTACAGTAGGATGGACAAGAGGTGAAAAACAGATCCAGAAAATTAGGAGGATGGTCACAGTGGTTGGGAATATGGGTAGGGTGGGAGATGAATTACTCTAAACCACTGAGAATGAGGAACATGAGAGCTTCATCCCTCCGTGGTCTGTATGGGAGGAACTGTTGAAATTCCCGAGGTAGAGGATCTCAGCTTCCAGGTGAGAGGATATCGCAGTGTCATGGCAGGAATTTAGATAATCAAAGAAAAATATAAGATCTGTAGAATTTGGAGAGCAATAGGTGGAACAGAGGAAAAGTGTGGTAGTTGGGAGACAACCCTTAAGCCACAACATCAAAGTTTGGGGACAAGTTCCTTAAGGTGTACAACAGGTGTGGTGATGATGGAATAAGAACAAATACCACATGTGAGCTGGAATCATGAGTAAAGGTTATAGTTAGTTATGCAAGAGGGACTAGTGAGAACATCATGTGCCTCAGAGACAGTAAGGTATTAAGAGAGGTACTAGACTGATGGTGTTCAACAGAGAAGAGGTTACTAGAGGGCACATGAATGTTGCTATAGTGAATAAAGAATGATGAATGTCTAGCAGAGAGGGAAAGGTCGTGGGAGGGGCTGGTACTACTACTGTCTGAGTCCTCACTCTCATTGGCAGAAGTCAGGAGGAGGAAACCTGAAGATTCTTAGCAACCCATGATGCTGGGGGGTAGTGACCATAGTACTGTTGGACTCTTTCATGACTATGCTTAAAAACATTTCAGTAGACAGGAGTTGGCAAGAGGACTTACGTGAAGAAAATAAGAGGAATGAGTAGGTGTATGGTGCTTGTAAGAAGATGGTAGAAGTATCTCAGTAGTCCTGTTTTGAGGAGACAAAAAGTAAGATCAGCAACATGGAAAGTGTAAGATAATTCTGGGCACCACTTTGATGCTCCTCAGTTAGATAGTTCTGGGCACCCCTTTAATGCTCCTCAGTTAGATTATTCACTAACTATTTGTTAGCTAATGAAGCATGTGTGGTCTTTCATATAAGTTAAGAAAATGATTTTATAGTCTGTAATTTAAGCCATAAGTATAATCATGTAAAAGATGTGATTGGTTCTAGATGGCATCTATTCTTTGCAGGAATGCTAACTGGGAATATCTTTTCTCTTTCTCATTATGCAGAGCATTATGTATTAGGCCTGCCTCATGGAAGAATCTTTTTAGTATTCGACACACTAAGCAGGCCCATTTAGTAAAGTTCCACATCAAAGGTAACTTTGTAAGGTGAAGACATGTAGGTTTTAATGCTTATGAAATTGTTTGACTGGCTTTAGGCAGAAAGTAGTGATTAACAGTTGAACCTCAGAACGATTAGATAAATGATTCCCCTCAAGGATCAATCTTGGAAACTGTTATCTTCCTGATACATGTTACTGACATTGATTTTGAGTTGCACTGTAAGGCATCACAATTCGCAGATAAGATTAAGTTGGGAAATAAGTATACAGAAATTGAATGTTTTTAGCATCAAATGGACACAGACATACTGACTGACTTGTCTCACAGATGGTAAATCAATTTTATTGTTTCATACTGTAGAGGAAAAAACAAGCCTTATTAAGAATTTTGTTGTGATACATAATATAAATGAGAGGAAAGACTTGGGTGTAATAATCTCTGGTGATCTAAAGCCAATTAATTAGTACAAAGAAGTGCTTAAAAGGGTGAACAAAATTCTTGAATTTACAGATAGCGTAATTCAATTTAAGTCTAAAGAAATTCCCTCTCTCTTTATGATGATTACGGTGTGTTTCCAGCTAAATTATTGTGTTCAGTTTTGGTCAACCTATCTGAAAAAAGGAATAGAATGGAGAGTGCACTAGGGCAAGCTACTAAGATGAGTCCTACACTAAGACAAATCCTTTGAGGGCCAACTAAATGACTTAAAAATCTATTTAGCCTAGAAATGAGCAAGTTAGGAGGTGATCTAATGCAGGTACTCTTGATCTAACAAGCTATCTAAGAATAGACTCATCTGATCTCATTTATAGTAACAGTGTAAAACTCTCAGGCAAACGTTTGACCATCATATGCTAACAGGATTGTTACCATATGATTTACCAATCAGGGGGGTTGAAAGCACAACAGTAGATACTGCACAACGGTAGACGCTGCACAACGATAGATGCTGCACAAAGGTAGATGCTGCACAACGGTAGATGCTGCACAACAGTAGATGCTGCGCAGAGGAAGATGCTGCACAACGCTAGGTGCTGCACAACGGTAGATGCACAACAGTAGATACTGCACAACGGTAGACACTGCACAACGATAGGTGCGGTACAACGGTAGATGCACAGCGGTAGATGCTGCACAATGGTAGGTGCTGTGCAAGGGTAGATGCTGCACAACGGTAGGTGCTGCACAACGTTAGATGCTGCACAACGGTAGGTGCTGCACAACGGTAGATGCTGCATAATTGTAGGTACTGCACAACGGTACATACTGCACAACAGTAGATGCTGCACAACGATTGGTGTTGCACAACGGTAGATGTTGCACAACGGTAGGTGCTGCACAACGGTTGGTGCTAAACAACGTTAGATGCTGTACAACGGTAGATGGTGCGCAACGGTAGATGCTGCACAACGGTAGATGCTGCACAACGGTTGATGCTGCACAAAGGTTGGTGCTGCGCAACGGTAGGTGTTGCACAACGGTTGGTGCTGCACAACGGTAGGTGATTTACAACGTTTAGTGCCTTACAAATGTAGGTGCTGCACAAAGTATGATGCTACAAAAATGTTGATGCTGCACAACGGTAGGTGCTGCACAACGGTTGGTGCTGCACAACGGTAAGTGCTGCACAATGGTAGGTACTGCACAACGGTCGGTGCTGCACAACGGTAGATGTTGCACAATGGTAGATGCTGCACAATGGTAGGTACTGAACCACGGTAGATGCTGCACAAAGGTAGATGCTGCACAGAGGTTGGTGCTGCACAACGGTAGGTGCTGCACAAATGTTAATGCTACACAAAGGTTTTTGCTGCACAACGGTTGGTGCTGCACACCGATAGGTGCTTTACAACGGTAGGTGCTGCACAAAGGTTGGTGCTGCACAAATGTCCGTGCTGCACAACGGTAGGTGATACACAACGGTTGGTGCTACACAACGGTAGGTGCTGTACAACGGTAGATGCTGCACAACGGTAGATGCTGCAGAAAGGTAAATGCTGCATAACGGTAGGTGCTACACTGCGGTTGGTGCTGCACAAAAGTTTATGCTGCACAAAGATTGTTGCTGCGCAACAGTAAGTGCTGCACAACGGTTGGTGCTTTACAGCGGTAGGTGCTGCACAACAGTAGGTACTTTACAACGGTAGGTGCTGAACAAAGGTTGGTGCTGCACAAAGGTTGGTGCTGCATAACGTTAGGTGCTGCACAACGGTTCGTGCTGCACAATGGTAGGTGCTGCACAACGGTTGGTGCTGCACAACAGTAGGTGCTTTACAACGGTAGGTGCTTTACAACGGTAGTTGCTGCACAAAGGTTGTTGCTGCACAAAGGTTGATGCTGCACAACGGTTGATGCTGCACAATGGTAGGTGCTTTACAACGGTTGATGCTCTACAACGGTAGGCGCTTTACAACGGTAGGTACTTTACATCGGTAGGTGCTGAACAAAGGTTAGTGCTGCACAAAGGTTGGTGCTGCACAATGGTAGGTGCTGCACAACGGTTGGTGCTGCACAATGGTAGGTGCTGCACAACGGTTGGTGCTGCACAACGGTTGGTGCTTCACAACAGTAGGTGCTGCACAAGGTAGGTGCTACACAAAGATTTGTGCTGCACAACAGTAGGGGCTGCACAACGGTTGGTGCTGCACACCGGTAGGTGCTTTACAACGGTAGGTGATGCACAAAGATTTGTGCTGCACAAATGTTGATGCTGCAACAATCTTTGTGCTGCGCAACGGTAGGTGCTGCACAACGGTAGCTGGTGTACAACGGTAGATGCTGCACAACGGTAGATGCTGCACAAAGTTGGTGCTGCACAACGGTTGGTGCTGCACGACTGCAGATGCATAACGGTAGGTCTGCAAGGGGGTTGGTGCTGCACAAAGGCTAGTGCTGATCAAAGATTGTTGCTGCACAACGGTTGGTGCTGCACTACGGTAGGTGCTTTATAAAGGTAGGTCCTTTACAACGGTAAGTGCTGCACAACGGTAGGTGCTGCACAACGGTTGGTGCTGCACAATGGTAGGTGCTGCACAAAGGTTGGTGCTGCACAACAGTAGATGCTGCACATCGGTACATGCTGCACAATTGTTGATGCTGCACAAAGGTTTGTTCTGCACGACGGTAGGTGCTGCTCAAAGGTTTTTGCTGCACAAAGAATGGTTCTGCACAACGGTAGGTGCTGCAAAAGGCTGGTGCTGCACAACTGTGCTTTACGTTAGGTGCTGCATAAAAGTTGGTGCTGCAAAAATGTTGGTGCTGCACAACGATAGGTGCTGCACAACGGTTGGCGCTGGATAACGGTAGGTGCTGCACAATGGTAGGTGCTGCACAACGGTTGGTGCTGTACAACGGTACATGTTGCACAACGGTAGATGCTGCACAACGGTAGGTGCTGCACAGCGGTAGATGCTGCACAACGGTAGATGCTGCACAAAGGTTGGTGCTGCACATCGGTAGGTGCTGCACAAAGGTTGGTGCTACACAAAGTTTGTGCTGCACAACGGTAGATGCTGCACAACGGTTGGTGCTGCACACCGGGAGGTGCTTTACAACGGTAGGTGCTGCACAAAGGTTTGAGCTGCACAAATGTTGGTGCTGCACCAATGTTGATGCTGCACAACGGTAGGTGTTGCACAACGATTGATGCTGCACAACGGTAGGTGCTGTACAACGATAGATGTTGCACAACGGTAGATGCTGCACAAAGGCTGGTGCTGCACAACGGTAGATGCTGAGCAACGGTTGGTGCTACACAACGGTAGGTGCTGCACAACGGTAGATTGTGCATTACGGTAGGTGCTGCACAGCGGTTGGTGCTGCACAAAGGTTGGTGCTGCACAAAGGTTGGTGCTGCACAAAGATTGTTGCTGCACAACAGTAGGTGCTGCACAACGGTAAGTGCTGCAAAGGTTAGTGCTGCACAACGGTAGCTGCTGCACAACGGTTGGTGCTGCACAATGGTAGGTGCTGCACAAAGGTTGGTGCTGCACAACGGTTGGTGTTGCACAACGGTTAGTGCTGCACAACGGTTGGTGCTGTACAACGGTAGATGCTGCACAACGGTTGTTGCTGCCTAACGGTAGGTGCTGTACAACGATAGGTGCTGCACAACGGGTTGGTGCTGCACAACGCTCTTTGTTCCTGGTTCCAGCGAGAGTTTCGGAGTCCAGCCCCTCATGCTGTGATGAGAAGTCAATGTTTGACCGACCCATTCACACAAGAAACAGCATATCTTCATGTAGGTTTGCTGAGTCTAAGTAAGAAAACAAATTTCGAGTTGCCATAAAGCTGCCCTTGTTACGTTTTGTTCTTTCTGCAGTTCAAAAGGCGCCTCATGTTGTTAGATAATTCCTTCATATGTACTACATAACCATCTGGAATTGACAACACATGGCATCATGTAGCAGGGACAGATTTTAGTGATGAACCTGTGAGCAGTGTTCGCTCATCAAAGTTCTCATTAATATTGAAAGCTGCCATGAGACCATCTACACCGTTGCAGGCGACGACGTCACTTTCCATCTCATAGAATAGTGCGAAATCTTTCTGGCGGTCACGAAACACAGACAACGTTACATTTTCATCAAAGGTATCCACTTTTGCATTCTCGAGCCCAGCAGTTCTGCCTCAGTCTTCTGCAGTTACAGATCTGTGACGAGATGTGCGTGATCACGTGTGGTTCAGCAGACATCAGGCCAAGTGTGACATCAGGACCTCTTGATATTGATAGCTCACACGTTTCCCAAATTTCGCCATTCTGTTCGTCCTCTAATTTCAGGGAAAATGAATCTGGTGTTTACAACGTTGTCCTTCACTGTGGAGTACGGGGCGCGTAGGAGATGGTTTACTCGGACGGCTTAACGTCCACTTTTTTCAGTGGAAGTACTATGCAGAAGTAACAGTCATTGACGTGACACGTTGGCTCACTCCACTTCATGGGCACGGCTGAAGGCATCCATCGCCTTTTGTGATTCAGCCAACACAAATGTTTATTGCACAAGCATAGCACCACATGTGAAGGATTCAACTCTTGTCCTAGTGTGCAAGGAATAGAGTGATTTTGAACGATGTGGTATACTGGGGTCGACGTGCTGTCAATGGATTGAACCAGGGCATGTCAAGCGTCTGGGTTGAGGCTTGGAAAGTTTTGTGGGGCCTCAATGTGGAAAAGGCGCTATGGTTTTGTTGCATTATACAACTAGAGACTGAGTGTGAACGAATGTGGCCTTTGTTGTCTTTTCCTAGCGCTACGTCACGCGCATGCGGGGGTAAGGCGTTGTCATTTCATGTGTGGCGGAGTGGCGACGGGAATAAATAAAGGTAGCAAGTATGATTTATGTACTTGTCCCTCAACCCTACTGTGCTAAATAACCTTGCTCTTATTCACATTTATTCTTAGCTTTCTTCTTTCACACACTTTACCAAACTCAGTCACCAGCTTCTGCGGTTTCTCACCCGAATCAGCCAACAGCGCTGTATCATCAGCGAACAACAACTGACACTTCCAAAACTGTCTCATCCACAACAGACTGCATATTTGCCCCTCTCTACTAGTCTCTTGCATTCACTTCTGTAACAACCCATCAGTAAACAAATTAAACACATCACACACCCCTGCCGCAAATCGACATTCATTGAGAACGAATCACTTTCCTGTCTTTCTACTCGTGCACATGCCTTACATCCTCGATAAAAACTTTTCACTGCTTCCAGCAACTTACCTTCCACACCATATACTCTTAATACCTTCCACTGAGGATCTCTGTCAAGTCTATCACATGCCTTCTCCAGATCCATAAATGCTACATTCAAATCCATTTGTTTTTTAAGTATTTCTCACATATATACTTCAAAGCAAACACCTGATCCAAACATCTTCTACCACTTCTGAAACCACACTGCTCTTCCCCAATCTGTTGTTCTGTACATGCCTTCATCTTCTCAATCAATACCCTCCCATGAAATTTCCCAGGAATACTCAACAAACTTATACCTCTGGAATTTGAACACTCGCCTTTTTCCCCCTTTCCTTTGTGCAATGGCACTATGCATGCATTCCGCCAATCCTCAGACACTTCATCATGAGCCATATATAGAGTGAATATCCTCACCAACCAGTCAACAGCACAGTCACTGCCTTTATTTATTATATATTCCACTGCAATATTATCGAAACCTGCTACCTTGCCGGCTTTCATCCTTCCGCAATGCTTTCACTACCTCTTCTCTGTTTACCAAATTATTCTCCCTAACCCTCTCACCTCGCCCATCACCTCAACCAAAACACCCTATATCTGCCACTCTATCATCTAACACATTCAACAAACATTAAAAAAACTCACTCCATCTCCTTCTCACATCATCACTACTTGTTATTACCTCCCCATTAGCCACCTTCACCGATGTTTCCATTTTGTCTCATGTCTTACGCACTTTATTTACCTCTTTCCAAAACATCTTTTTATTCTTCCTAAAATGTAATGATAGGCTCTCACTCCAACTCTCATCTGCCCTCTTTTTCACCTATTGCACCTTTCTCTTGACCTCCTGCTTCTTTCTTTTATAGATCTCTCAATTATTTGCACTATTTCCCTGCAAAAATCGTTCAAATGCCTTTCTCTTCTCTTTCACTAATAATCTTACCTCTTCATCTCACCACTCACTACCCTTTCTAATCTTCCCACCTCCCACACTTCTCATGCCACAAGCATCTTTTGTTCAAGCCATCATTGCTTCCCTAAATACATCCCATTCCCCCTTCACTCCCCTTACATCCTTTGCTCTCACCTTTTTCCATTCTGCACTCAGTCTCCCCTGGTACTTCCTCACACAAGTCTCCTTCCCAAGCTCACTTTCATAACTCTGTTCACCCCAGTATTCTCTCTTCTTTTCTGAAAACCTCTACAAATCTTCACCTTCGCCTCCACAGATAATGATCAAACATCCCTCCAGTTGCACCTCTCAGCACATTAACATCCAAAAGTCTCTTTCTCGAGCCTATCAGTTAACACGTATTCCAATAACGCTCTCTAGCCATCTCTATTACTTGCATACGTGCATTTATGTACATCTCTCTTTTAAACGAAGTATTCCCAATCACCAGTCCTTTTTCAGAACAAATCTACAAGCTCTTAACCATCTCCATTTACAAGACTGAATACCCCATGTATACCAATTATTCTATCAACTGCAACATTTCTCACTTTTGCATTAAAATCACCCATCACTAAAATCCGGTCTCGTGCATCAAAACTGCTAACAAACTCACTAAGCTGCTCCCATATATATATATATATATATATATATATATATATATATATATATATATATATATATATATATATATATATATTGGGAAGGTTAACAATTTTGCGGGGGATCAAGATATTCCTATGAGTCCACGGGGAAAATGAAACACGATAAGTTCCCAAGTGCACTTTCGTGTTATAATCACATCATCAGGGGAGACGCAAGAGAGAAATATAAGTTAGTTAATGTACATCGAAGAGACGAAACTAGGACGCCATTTGGTAAACATGTTCACCCCTGATGATGTGATTATTACACGAAAGTGCACTTGGGAACTTATCGTGTTTCATTTTCCCCGTGGACTCATAGGAATACACACACACACACACACACACACACACACACACATACATACATATATATATATATATATATATATATATATATATATATATATATATATATATATATATATATATGCAAGAGGTGAAAAAGAGGGCAAATGAGAGTTGGGGTGAGAGAGTATCATTAAATTTTAGGGAGAATAAAAAGATGTTTCGGAAGGAGGTAAATAAAGTGCGTAAGACAAGGGAACAAATGGGAACATCAGTGAAGGGGGCTAATGGGGAGGTGATAACAAGTAGTGGTGATGTGAGAAGAAATTGGAGTGAGTATTTTGAAGGTTTGTTGAATGTGTTTGATGATAGAGTGGCAGATGTAGGGTGTTTTGGTCGAAGTGGTGTGCAAAGTGAGAGGGTTAAGGAGAATGATTTGGTAAATAGAGAAGAGGTAGTAAAAGCTTTGCGGAAGATGAAAACCGGCAAGTCAGTGGGTTTGGATGGTATTGCAGTGGAATTTATCAAAAAAGGGGGTGACTATATTGTTGATTGGTTGGTAAGGTTATTTAGTGTATTTTTGACTCATGGCGGACGATTGGCGGAATGCTTCCATAGTGCCATTGTACAAAGGCAAAGGGGATAAAAGTGAGTGCTCTAATTAGAGGGGTATAAGTTTGTTGAGTATTCCTGGGAAAGTATATGGGAGGGTATTGATTGAGAAAGTGAAGGCATGTACAGAGCATCAGATTGGGGAAGAGCAGTGCGGTTTCAGAAGTGGTAGAGGATGTGTGGATCAGACGTTTGCTTTGAAGAATGTATTTGAGAAATACTTAGAAAAGCAAATGGATTTGTATGTAGAATTTATGGATCTGGAGAAGGCATATGATAGAGTTGATAGAGATGCTCTGTGGAAGGTATTAAGAATATATGGTGTGGGAGGCAAGTTGTTAGAAGCAGTGAAAAGTTTTTTTTATCGAGGATGTATTTCATGTGTACGTGTAGGAAGAGAGGAAAGTGATTGGTTCTGAGAGAATGTTGATTTGCGGCAGGGGTGTGTGATGTCTCCATGGTTGTTTAATTTGTTTATGGATGGGATTGTTAGGGAGGTGAATGCAAGAGTTTGAATGAGGGGCAAGTATGCAGTCTGTTGAGGGTGAGAGAATTTGGGACGTGAGTCAGTTGTTGTTCGTTGATGATACAGCGCTGGTGGCTGATTCGGGTGAGAAACTGCAGAAGCTGGTGACTGAGTTTGGTAAAGTGTATGGAAGGAGAAAGCTGGGAGTGAATATGAATAAGAGCAAGGTTATTAGGTACAGAAGGGTTGAGGGCCAAGTGAATTGGGAGGTAAGTCTGAATGGAGTAAAACTGTAGGAAGTGAAGTGTTTTAGATATCTGGGAATGGATTTGGCAGCGGATGGAACCATGGAATCGGAAGTGAATCATAAGGTGAGAGAGGGAGCGTTGAAACATGTGTGAAAGTCGAGAACGTTCTCTTGGAAAGCAACAATGGGTATGTTTGAAGGAATAGTGGTTCCAACAATGTTATATAGTTGCGAGGCGTGGGCTATAGATAGAGTGGTGCGGAGGAGGGTGGATGTGATGGAAATGAGATGTTTGAGGACAATATGTGGTGTGAGGTGGTTTGATCGAGTAAGTAATGAAAAGGTAAAAGAGATGTGTGGTAATAAAAAGAGTGTGGTTGAGAGAG
>NC_092269.1:19389338-19398739 GCF_036320965.1 Panulirus ornatus
AAAGTTCCAGTTGACGACCTTTTAGAATATTTATTTGATGTCTTAGATGATATTCATTTACCTGTTTCAAAGTCTGTTTTCATTGAACTGATAAGATTAAGTCTAAAAGACTATTTCAATTCAATGGAGATCATCATGCTCAAAAATTTGGTATGGCAATGGGTAACCCTCTTTCACCTGTACTAAGTATTCTTTATATAGAATTTTTTGAAACAAAATCACTAAAGGATATCTCACCTTCTAATGCAATTTGGTTTAGGTTTGTAGATGATGCTCTTTGTGTATGGACAACAAATGAAACTTTACAGATATTTCTCCTCTTACTTAACAATTTAGTACCTTCCATCAAATTTACTGTAGAAAATGAAAATAATGTTATGTTATCCTTTTTAGATTGCATGATCCATAGGCAAGGAAACAAGTTTAAGTTTAGCATATACAGAAAACCCACCAATGTATGCTCATACATCCATTATTACTCATCTAAACATGACAGAGTTAAATTATCATCATTTCAATCTATGTTCCTTAGGACATTACGTATTTGCAGTCAAGAGTTTATTAAGGATGAGTTTGATAAGATATATTCTAATGGATCTAAGTTAAAGTACCCTACATCTTTCATTGATAAATCCCTTACGTTAGCAAAGAAATCATTTTATAGAGTTAAGGCCAAACCTCCCATTGACACCAAGAATCTTATAGTTTTCCCTTTTAATGATAATTTTACTCTACTTCCCATGTTGCTTAAATCCTTTAATGTAAATGTTGCCTTCAGCAACAATGATACTATAAAGAATATCTTAATCAGGTATTCACCAGAAAACTCTTCTGGATGCATCTATAAAGGACCATGTAGAAATTGTGATACGTTTGATGTTTAATGATCACTGTATAGACTGGAGTAATGCCATCTCAGTCATTAACTCTAACTCTTTTACCACGAGAAATATCATTGAAGCTTCTATTATTAAATACACAAAGAATTATAATCTTTATATTAGTGATGGTCTATACAAATTAGATAACTTTATTGTTGATAAAATTTGTAAAATGATAAGTTTATGAAGGCTCGTTGTATGTCATGGACAATCGCATGTTTACCTAATGGCGTCCTAGCTTCATCTCTTGGATGTATATCAACTGACTTATATTTCTCTCTTGTGTCTCCCCTGATGATGTGATTATTACACGAAAATGTACTTGGGAACTTATCGTGCTTCATTTTCCCCGTAGACTCATAGGAATATAACATATATATATATATATATATATATATATATATATATATATATATATATATATATATATATATGCGAACAAAGTGCATAGGAACGCGCACCTTCATAGAACATACAAACCTCCAACAGCCAAGATCGAACCCGGGACCCCTGTGCCACAGGCGGGAATGCTACCTCTATGCTATGGGACAGGCCCATAGCTAGAGGTAGCATTCCCGCCTGTGGCACAGGGGTTTCGGGTTCGATCCTGGCTGTTGGAGGTTTGTATGATATATATATATATATATATATATATATATATATATATATATATATATATATATATATATATATATATATATATATATATATATATATATATATATATATATATATATATTCCTATGAGTCCACGGGGTAAATGAAGCACAATAAGTTCCCAAGTACATTTCTTGTAATAATCACATCATCCGGGGAGACACAAGAGAGAAATATAAGTCAGTTGATATACATCCAAGAGATGAAGTTAGGACGCCATTAGGTAAACATGCGATTGTCCATGACATACAACGAGCCTTCATAAACTTATCGTTTTACAAAATTTATCAACAATAAAGTTATCTAATTTGTATAGACCATCACTAATATTAAGATTATAATTCTTTGTATATCTAATAATAGAAGATTCAATTATCTTTCTCGCGGTAATAGAATTATAGTTAGTAACTAGAGTTCCCAAGAGAGAAATATAAAAGTCAGTTGACATACATCGAAGAGAAGAAGCTACGACGCCATTTGTTAAACATGCGATTGTACAAGACAGACAACGAGCGCTCATAGACTTATCATTTTACAAATTTTTTCAACAATAAAGTTATCTGATTTGTATAGACCATCATTTATATCAAGATTATGATTCCTTGTGCATTCAATAATAGAAGATTCAAAGATATTTCTCGTGGTAATAGAGTTAGGAATGGGATGTATTTAGGGAAGCAGTGATGGCTTGCGCAAAAAATGCTTGTGGCATGAGAAGCGTGGGAGGTGGGCAGATTAGAAAGGGTAGTGAGTGGTGGGATGAAGAAGTAAGATTATTAATGAAGGAGAAGAGAGAGGCATTTCGACGATTTTTGCAGGGAAGTAATGCAAATGAGTGGGAGATATATAAAAGAAAGAGGCAGGAGGTCAAGAGAAAGTTGCAAGAGGTGAAAAAGAGGGCAAATGAGAGTTGGGGTGAGAGAGTATCATTAAATTTTAGGGAGAATAAAAAGTTGTTTTGGAAGGAGGTAAATAAAGTGCCTAAGACAAGGGAACAAATGGGAACTTCAGTGAAGGGGGCTAATGGGGAGGTGATAACAAGTAGTGGTGATGTGAGAAGGAGATGGATTGAGTATTTTGAGGGTTTGTTGAATGTGTTTGGTGATAGAGTGGCAGATATAGGATGTTTTGGTCGAGGCAGTGTGCAAAGTGAGAGGGTTAGGGAGGATGATTTGGTAAATAGAGAAGAGGTAGTAAAAGCTTTGCGGAAGATGGAAGCCGGTAAGGCAGCGGGTTTGGACGGCATTGCAGTGGAATTTATTGAAAAATGGGGTGACTGTGTTGTTGACTGGTTGGTAAGATTATTCAATGTATATATGATTTATGGTGAGTTGCCTGATGATTGGCGGAATGCTTGCATAGTGCCATTGTACAAAGGGAGAGGGGACAAAGGTGAGTGCTCAAATTACAGAGGTATAAGTTTGTTGAGTATTCCTGGTAAATTATATGGGAGGGTATTGATTGAGAGGGTGAAGGCATGTACAAAGCATCAGATTGGGGAAGAGCAGTGTGGTTTCAGAAGTGGTAGAGGATGTGTGGATCAGGTGTTTGGTTTGAAGAATTTATGTGAGAAATACTTAGAAAAGCAAATGGATTTGTATGTAGCATTTATGGATCTGGAGAATGCATATGATAGAGTTGATAGAGATGCTCTGTGGAAGGTATTAAGAATATATGGTGTGGGAGGCAAGTTGTTAGAAGCAGTGAAAAGTTTTTATCGAGGATGTAAGGCATGTGTACGTGTAGGAAGAGAGGAAAGAAAGTGATTGGTTCTCAGTGGATGTAGGTTTGCGGCAGGGGTGTGTGATGTCTCCATGGTTGTTTAATTTGTTTATGGATGGGGTTGTTAGGGAGGTGAATGCAAGGGTTTTGGAGAGAGGGGCAAGTATGCAGTCTGTTGTGGATGAAGAGCTTGGGAAGTGAGTCAGTTAATGTTCGCTGATGATACAGCGCTGGTGGCTGATTCTTGTGAGAAACTGCAGAAGCTGGTGACTGAGTTTGGTAAAGTGTGTGAAAGAAGAAAGTTGAGAGTAAATGTGAATAAGATCAAGGTTATTAGGTACAGTAGGGTTGAGGGTCAAGTCAACTGGGAGGTAAGTATGAATGTAGAAAAACTGGAGGAAGTGAAGTGTTTTAGATATTTGGGGGTGGATTTGGCAGCGGATGAAACCATGGAATCGGAAGTGAATCATAGGGTGGGGGAGGGGGCGAAAATTGTGGGAGCCTTGAAGAATGTGTGGAAGTCGAGAACATTATCTTGGAAAACAAAAATGGGTATGTTTTGAAGGAATAGTGGTTCCAACAATGTTGTATGGTTGCGAGGCGTGGGCTATGGATAGAGTTGTGCGGAGGAGGGTGAATGTGCTGGAAATGAGATGTTTGAGGACAATATGTGGTGTGAGATAGTTTGATCAAGTAAGTAGTAATACGGTAAGAGAGATGTGTGGTAATAAAAAGAGTGTGGATGAGAGAGATGAAGATGGTGTTTTGAAATGGTTTTGTCACATGGAGAGAATGAGTGAGGCAAGATTGACCAAGAGGATATATGTGTCAGAGGTGGAGGGAACGAGGAAAAGTGGGAGACCAAATTTGAGGTGGAAAGATGGAGTGAAAAAGATTGTGAGTGATCGGGGCCTGAACATGCAGGAGGGTGAAAGGGGTGCAAGGAATAGAGTGAATTGGATCGATGTGGTATACCGGGGTCGACGTGCTGTCAATGGATTGAACCAGGGCATGTGAAGCGTCTGGGGTGGAAAGGGAGCTGTGGTTTCGGTGCATTATTACATGACAGCTAGAGACTGAGTGTGAACGAATGGGGCCTAGCGCTACCTCGCGCACATGAGGGGGGAGGGGATTGCTATTTCATGTGTGATGGTTTGGCGATCGGAATGAATAAAGGCAGACAGTATGAATTATGTACATGTGTATATATGTATATGTCTGTGTGTGTATATATATATGTATACGTTGAGATGTATAGGTATATATTTTGCGTGTGTGGACGTGTATGTATATACATGTGTATGTGGGTGGGTTGGGCCATTTTTTCGTGTGTTTCCTTGCGCTACCTCGCTAACGCGGGAGACAGCGACAAAGCAAAATGAATGAATAATATATATATATATATATATATATATATATATATATATATATATATATATATATATATATATATATATATATATATATATATATATATATACATATATATATATATATATTTTGCTTTGTCGCTGTCTCCCGCGTTTGCGAGGTAGCGCAAGGAAACAGACGAAAGAAATGGCCCAACCCACCCCCATACACATGTATATACATACGTCCACACACGCAAATATACATACCTACACAGCTTTCCATGGTTTACCCCAGACGCTTCACATGCCCTGATTCAATCCACTGACAGCACGTCAACCCCGGTATACCACATCGATCCAATTCACTCTATTCCTTGCCCTCCTTTCACCCTCCTGCATGTTCAGGCCCCGATCACACAAAATCTTTTTCACTCCATCTTTCCACCTCCAATTTGGTCTCCCACTTCTCCTCGTTCCCTCCACCTGCGACACATATATCCTCTTGGTCAATCTTTCCTCACTCATTCTCTCCATGTGCCCAAACCATTTCAAAACACCCTCTTCTGCTCTCTCAACCACGCTCTTTTTATTTCCACACATCTCTCTTACCCTTGCGTTTCTTACTCGATCAAACCACCTCACACCACACATTGTCCTCAAACATCTCATTTCCAGCACATCCATCCTCCTGCGCACAACTCTATCCATAGCCCACGCCTCGCAACCATACAACATTGTTGGAACCACTATTCCTTCAAACATACCCATTTTTGCTTTCCGAGATAATGTTCTCGACTTCCACACATTCTTCAAGGCTCCCAGGATTTTCGCCACCTCCCCCACCCTATGATCCACTTCCGCTTCCATGGTTCCATCCGCTGCCAGATCCACTCCCAGATATCTAAAACACTTTAATTCTTCCAGTTTTTCTCCATTCAAACTTACCTCCCAATTGACTTGACCCTCAACCCTACTGTACCTAATTACCTTGCTCTTATTCACATTTACTCTTAACTTTCTTCTTTCACACACTTTACCAAACTCAGTCACCAGCTTCTGCAGTTTCTCACATGAATCAGCCACCAGCGCTGTATCATCAGCGAACAACAATATATATATATATATATATATATATATATATATATATATATATATATATATATATATATATATATATATATATATATATATATATATATATATATGTTCTATGAAAGTGCGCGTTTATATGCATTTATTTCGTATTCATATGCCTCCGAGTTGTACAGTTAGGTCCGGTAGAATGCTATCTGCTGGCTCTGTGAGACTGATGAGAAATGACCGGTGTAAACCCCGTTGCTCGCCAACGTGAGAAAAAGGGTATTCGAGTACATTGTATTCAAATAGTCATTTCGCTATATTGGCGATCATAGCCTAGCGGTATCGCTCCCGCCTGCCACGCAGGGGTATCGGGTTCGATCCTGGCCGTTGGAGATTTTTTTTTTTAATTTTCCAAAAGAAGGAACAGAGAATTGGGCCAGGTGAGGGTAGTCCCTCAAAGGCTCAGTCCTCTGTTCTTAACGCTACCTCGCTAATGCGGGAAATGGCGAATAGTTTGAAAGAAAGAAAATATATGTATATATATACATATATGTGTGGAAGTCGAGAACATTATCTCGGAGAGCAAAAATGGGTATGTTTGAAGGAATAGTGGTTCCAACAATGTTGTATGGTTGCGAGGCGTGGACTATGGATAGAGTTGTGCGCAGGAGGATGGATGTGCTGGAAATGAGATGTTTGAGGACAATGTGTGGTGTGAGGTGGTTTGATCGAGTAAGTAACGTAAGGGTAAGAGAGAGATGTGGAAATAAAAAGAGCGTGGTTGAGAGAGCAGAAGAGGGTGTTTTGAAATGGTTTGGTCACATGGAGAGAATGAGTGAGGAAAGATTGACCAAGAGGATATATGTGTCGGAGGTGGAGGGAACGAGGAGAAGAGGGAGACCAAATTGGAGGTGGAAAGATGGAGTGAAAAAGATTTTGTGTGATCGGGGCCTGAACATGCAGGAGGGTGAAAGGAGGGCAAGGAATAGAGTGAAATGGAGCGATGTGGTATACCGGGGTTGACGTGCTGTCAGTGGATTGAATCAAGGCATGTGAAGCGTCTGGGGTAAACCATGGAAAACTGTGTAGGTATGTATATTTGCGCGTGTGGACGTATGCATATACATGTGTATGGGGGTGGGTTGGGCCATTTCTTTCGTCTGTTTCCTTGCACTACCTCGCAAACGCGGGAGACAGCGGCAAAAAAAAAAAAAAAAAAAAAGAAAATATATATATATATATATATATATATATATATATATATATATATATATATATATATATATATATATATATATATATATATATTATCCCTGGGGATAGGGGATTAAGAATACTTCCCACGTATTCCCTGCGTGTCGTAGAAGGCGACTAAAAGGGGAGGGAGCGGGGGGCTGAAAATCCTTCCCTCTCCTTTTTTTTTTTTTTAATTTTCCAAAAGAAGGAACAGAGGGGGCCAGGTGAGGATATTCCAAAAAAGGCCCAATCCTCTGTTCTTAACGCTACCTCGCTATCGCGGGAAACGGCGAATAGTATGAAAAATATATATATATATATATATATATATATATATATATATATATATATATATATATATATGAGTCCACGGGGAATATGAAACACGGCAGGTTCCCAAGTGCACTTTCGTGTAATAATCATATCATCATTGGACACTGAAAAAAAGAAATATAAGTCAGTTGATATACAACAGAGTCGTAGGTAGGACACCATTTGGTAAACATGTGATTGTCCAAGACAGACAACGATGAAGCCACATCACACCATATAGTGTCCTCAAACATCTCATTTCCAACACATCCACCCTCCTCCGCACAACTCTATCTATAGCTCACGCCTCACAACCATATAACATTTTTGAACCACTATTCTTTCAAATATACTCAATTTTGCTTTCCGTGACAATGTTCTCGCCTTCCACGCATTCTTCAATGCCTCCAGAACCCATGTGACTCACTTCCGATTCCATTGTTCCATCCGCTGCCAAATCCACTCCCAGATATCTAAAATACTTCACTTCCTCCAATTTTTCTCCATTCAACCTTACCTCCCAATGGACTCTTCCCTCAACACTACTGTACCTAACAACCTTGTCCTATTCACATTTACTCTCAGCTTTCTTCTTTCACACACTTTACCAAACTCAGTCACCAGCTTCTGCAGTTTCTCACCCGAATCATCCACCAGCACTGTATCATCAGCGAAAAATAACTGACACTTACCAAGCCCCTCATCCACAGCAGACTGCATACTTGCCCCTCTCTCCGAAACTCTTGCATTCACCTCCCTAACAACCCCATCCATAAAGAATTCAACATCCCTGTCGGAAACCAACATTCACTGGGAACCAATCGCTTTCCTCTCTTCATACTCGTACAGATGCCTTACATCCTCGATAAAAACATTTCACTGCCTCTAACTTGCCTCCTACAGCATCTACTCTTAATAACGTCTACAGAGCATCTCTAACAACTCCATCATATGCCTTCTCTAGATCCATAATTGCTACATAGAAATCCATTTGTTTTTCTAAGTATTTCTCAAATACATTCTTCAAAGCAAACACCTGATCCACACACCCTCTACCACTATTGAAACCACACTGCTCTTCCCCAATCTGATGCTCTGTACATGCTTTCAACACTCTGAATCAATACCCTCCCATATAATTTCCCAGGAATACTCATCAAACTTATACCTCTGTATATGGTGTAGGCGGTAATTTGCTAGACGCAGTGAAAAATTTCTACCGAGGATCGAGGAAGAAAGGAAAGTGACTGGTTCCCATTGAATGTTGGTTTGCGACAGGGATGCGTGATGATTGTTTAATTTGTTTATAGATGGGGTTGTAAGGGAGGTGAATGCAAGAGTTTTGGAAAGAGGGGCAAGTATGCAGTCTGTTTTTGATGAGAGGGCTTGGGAAGTGAGTCAGTTGTTCGCTGATGATACTGTGCTGGTGATTGATTCAGGTGAGAAACTGCAGAAGCTGGTGGCTGAGTTTGGTAAAGTGTGTGAAAGAAGAAAGCTGAGAGAATATGTGAATAAGAGCAAGGTTATTAGGTTATTAGGTTATGTCCAAACCAATTCAACACACCCTCTTCTCCTCTCTTAACAATACTCAGTTTATTGTCACCAATCTCCCGTACACTTACATTACTTAATCAATCCACCTCATACCACATATTGTCCTCAAACATTTTATTTCCAACACAGCCATCCACCTCCGTACAGCCCTTTCTGTAGCCCTTGCCTCGTAACCATATAATATTGTTGTAACCGCTGTTCTTTCAGATAACATATATTGCTTTTCGAGATAACGTTCTACGTCCAAACATTCTTCATAATAAAATTTTATATATATATATATATATATTATTTTATATATTTATATATATATATATATATATATATATATTTTTTTTTATTTTACTTTGTCGCTGTCTCCCGCGTTTGCGAGGTAGCGCAAGGAAACAGACGAAAGAAATGGCCCACCCCCCCAAACATGTATATACATACGTCCACCACGCAAATATACATACCTACACAGCTTTCCATGGTTTACCCCAGTCGCTTCACATACCTTGATTCAATCCACTGACAGCACGTCAACCCCGGTATACCACATCGCTCCAATTCACTCTATTCCTTGCCTCCTTTCACCCCCTGCTTTTTCAGGCCCCGATCACCAAAA